>NW_027308097.1:0-200049 GCF_047496885.1 Scyliorhinus torazame
GTGGAGTGTTGGGGGGGTGGGGGGGAGTGATGGGGGATTATTGGGGGGGGAGTGTTGGGAGGGAGTGTTGGGGGGGAGTGATGGGGAGTGTTGGGGGGAGTGTTGGGGGGGAGTGATGGGGGAGTGTTGGTGGGGGAGTGTTGGGGGGGCGAGTTTTGGTGGGGAGTGTTGCGGGGTAGTATTGGGGGGAGTGTTGGGGGGGAGTGTTGGGGGGGAGTGTTGGGGGGGAGTGTTGGGGGAGTGTTGGGAGAGGAGTGTTCGGGGGAGTGATGGGGGGAGTGTTGGGAGGGAGTGTCGGGGCGGCGCCTGTTGGTGGGGGAGTGTTGGGGGGAGTGTTGGGGGGGGAGTGATGGGGGAGTGTTGGTAGGAGTGTTGGGGCGGCTTCTTTTGGTGGGGGAGTGTTGCGGGGGAGTGTTGGGGGGAGTGATGGGGAGTGTTGGGGGAGTGTTGGGGGAGTGATGGGGGGCAGTGATGGGGGAGTGTTGGGGGAGTGTTGGGGGAGTGTTGGGGGGGAATGTTGAGGGTGGGAGTGTTGGGCGGAGTGTTGGGGGGGAGTGTTGGGGGGGAGTGATGGGGGAGTGTTGGGGGAGTGTTGGGGGAGTGTTGGGGGGGAATGTTGAGGGTGGGAGTGTTGGGCGGAGTGTTGGGGGGGGAGTGTTGGGGGGGAGTGATGGGGGAGTGTTGGGGGAGTGTTGGGGGAGTGTTGGGGGGGAATGTTGAGGGTGGGAGTGTTGGGGGGAGTGTTGGGGGGAGTGATGGGGGAGTGATGGGGGGAGTTTGTGGGGGAGTGTTGAGGGTGGGAGTGTTGGGCGGAGTGTTGGGGGAGTGTTGGGGGGAGTGTTGTGGGGGGAGTGTTGGTGGAAGTGTTGGGGGGAGTTTTGAGGGTGGGAGTGTTGTGCGGAGTGTTGGGGGGAGTGTTGGGGGGGAGTGTTGGGGGGGAGTGTTGGGGGGAGTGTTGGGGGGAGTGTTGGGGGGAGTGTTGGGGGGAGTGCTGGGGGGAGTGTTGGGGGGGGAGTGTTGGGGGGGGAGTGTTGGGGGGGAGTGTTGGGGGGGAGTGTTGGGGGGAGTGTTGGGGGGAGTGTTGGGGGGAGTGTTGGGGGGGAGTGTTGGTGGGGAGTGTTGGGGGGAGTGTTGGGGGGAGAGCGTTGGTGGGAGTGTTGAGGGTGGGAGTGTTGAGGGTGGGAGTGTTGGGGGGAGTGTTGGGGGGAGTGATGGGGGGGTGATGGGGGGAGTGTTGGGGGGGAGTGTTGGGCGGAGTGTTCGGGGGAGTGTTGGGGGGAGTGTTGGGGGGAGTGTTGGGGGGGAGTGTTGGGGGGGAGTGTTGGGGGGGAGTGTTGGGGGGAGTGTTGGGGGGAGTGTTGGGGGGGAGTGTTGGGGGGGAGTGTTGGGGGGAGTGTTGGGGGGAGTGTTGGGGGGGAGTGTTGGGGGGGAGTGTTGGGGGGGAGTGTTGGGGGGGAGCGTTGGTGGTAGTGTTGGGGGGAGTGTTGAGGGGAGTGTTGGCGGGGAGTGTTGGGGGGGAGTGTTGGTGGGAGTGTTGTGGGGAATGTTGGGGGGAGTGTTGGGGGGAGTGTTGGGGGGGGGTAGTGTTGGGGGGTTAGTGTTGGAGGGAGTGTTGGGGGAGTGTTGGGAAGGGGGAGTGTTGGGGGGGAGTGTTGGGGAGCGTTGGGGGGGAGTGTTGGTGGGGGAGTGTTGGTGGGAGTGTTGGGGGGGGGAGTGTTTGTGCGAGTGTTGGGGGGAGTGTTGGGGGGGGAGTGTTGGTGGGAGTGTTGGGGTGAGTGTTGAGGGGAGTGTTGGGGGGAATGTTGGTGGGAGTGTTGGGGGGGAGTGTTGGAGGGAGTGTTGGGGGGGAGTGTTGGGGGGGAGTGTTGGGGGGGTAGTGTTGTGGGGGAGTGTTGGGGGGGAGTGTTGGGGGGGAGTGTTGGGGGGGAGTGTTGGGGGGGAGTGTTGGGGGGGAGTGTTGGGGGGGAGTGTTGGGGGGGAGTGTTGGGGGGGAGTGTTGGGGGGGGAGTGTTGGGGGGGGGAGTGTTGGGGGGGGAGTGTTGGGGGGAGTGTTGGGGGGAGTGTTGGGGGGGAGTGTTGGGGGGAGTGTTGGGGGGAGTGTTGGGGGGGGGGGGATATTTCCTGAGCACAGTTTATGAAAAGTAGGTTCAGGTTCTGTGGTGTGGTGAAGGGGTCTCGCTCAGGGAATCGCTCTGCACCGGACCCCTGTCAGAAAACAGATGTGGGTTAATCGGACTGAGCGAGCGAGCTGAGGACAAACATTTCTGGACAAGGAAACCGTCTGAGTACAAGCTGTTGGATTTGTGAAATCTGTCGGGTCCGTGGGACGTGGAAGCTCTGGTCTGGGCTCAGTTCGGTTTTAGTCCCTGACAGCTGGGAACCGGGAGGTTTTCCTGTGAGTATAGCAGGAAAATCCCCACATTCCTGACAGAAACAAATAAACAGCCGTTTCAAACATCTGGACATTTGCCAGCTCCCTTGCTGAAAGCTGGTGGTTGCTGAGGATTCCTGAACCAGGAATCTAGTGTTCCTCTCCCTCTCGTGGAGCTCAGTCTCAATAATCCAGGCGGATAATCCGCGTGCTGCTCCTGGGGCCCTCCACTGGGAGTCAAGGTTCCCGCCGCTGCTGTTTGAGAAAGGTCAGGCCGAGCTTCAGTCGCTCAACCAATATCCCCAAAACCAGATTGTCCGGTCTGAATGGCTGAGCAAGAGTCTTACACCAATAGTGACAGGGGGAGTCTGACACCAATAGTGACAGGGGGAGTCTGACACCAATAGTGACAGGGGGAGTCTGACACCAATAGTGACAGGGGGAGTCTGACACCAATAGTGACAGGGGGAGTCTGACACCAATAGTGACAGTGGGAGTCTGACACCAATAGTGACAGGGGGAGTCTGACACCAATAGTGACAGGGGGAGTCTGACACCAATAGTGACAGGGGGAGTCTGACACAATAGTGACAGGGGGAGTCTGACACCAATAGTGAGAGGGGGAGTCTGACACCCCAATAGTGAGAGGGGGAGTCTGACAACAATAGTGACAGGAGGTGCATCACACTGCAATACTGACAGGAGGAGTTTTTTTTCTGAGTTCTTTGAGATGGTAACAATCAAGGTGGACAAAGGGGACCCCTGTAGATGTGGTGTACTTTGATTTCCAAAGATCTTTTGATAAGATGCCGTATCAAAGTTAATACAGAAAATAGGCGCTCATGGTACAAGAGGTAACATATTTGCATAGGCTTTGATAACGAGCAGGGAGTAGGGGTAATGGTCTTTTTAGTTCTTTAGAATGCGCTTTGTTGGCTGTGAGGCATTTTGCCGTACCCTGAGGGTCTGGTAGGCGCTATGGAAATGCGAGTCTATTTTACAGATGGGCGATGGTAACTGTAATCACGAGATGTCTCCCTGCAGAGTTCCCCATTGCAATTCTTTCTCTGAGTCTCGGCTCCTCCGTTCCCATCCTGCACCAGAGCCGGCTGGGAAAATATCCCGGAGGCAGCAGGTTGACGCGATCTGGAATGTTCTGCCTCGAATGTCGCTGGACACGGATCCACTGGTCAAACTCAGAAGGGAACTGGATAAATATTTCTCCAGTCACGTACCAGCACAGACATGATGGGAAGAATGGCCCCCAATTGTTCTCGGGTTTATCACGGATCGAATGGGACTGAGGGTCCCAGTCTTGCTGATGGTCTCCCTACCTGCCACGCCTCCTCCACATCTGGGGTCCAGTTCTCCTTTAATATGGGTTTCACCACAGCGATGAACTGCACACCAACATACTGGACAAGAAACACATTGTCATTACTGCAGGACCAACCCCCTCCTGTTGCCTCCAGATGCATCCTCGCCGAGCCGAAAACCTAGCAATAGGTGGCCAGCAGCTTCCAGATAAATGCAGAGGTCGAAAAGATTAGCTTGTGTCTAACAACACAGCAACACAGGCAGCAAGTAACTCTTGTGAAAGAGCTGTGGGAGGTTGGCTTCTAACATACAAATCCAACACTCCTACGCTCACATTGCACTCCCAAACACCACTAACCTCACAATTATGTGACTCCAAAGTTGGTGTAAACTTTGTAAATCCCAACGGAAGTTGGCATGAAAAAATGAAAATCACTTATTGTCACGAGTAGGCTTCAATGAAGTTACTGTGAAAAGCCCCTAGTCGCCACATTCCGGCGCCTGTTCGGGGAGGCTGTTACGGGAATCGAACCATGCTGCTGGCCTGCCTGGGTCTGCTTTCAAAGCCAGCTCTTTAGCCCTGTGCTAAACCAGCCGCTGGATCAGCATTTTGGATCAGCAGGAGGCGGGTACACTAGAGGCAGCCGCAAGGGTCATTTGCATGGGATTATTATTTAATTAGATCTGCGGCTATCGACGGACGAACCCAAAACGTTCTCCCAGGTGGCATCCGTGACGCACTTTTGATGTTGTAAGTGTGCAGCCTCTGTTTAAATAGAAGCGGCAAACCTTTAAGTGCTTCCGCTTCTCCAGGTTTCCCCCTGACCGCTGCCCCCCTGCCCCCCACCCCGCCCCCCCCCCCCCCCCCCCACCCCTCCCCCTCCTTGCGCATGAGGAGCTGAAGAGGTGGAACACAGTCGGATAAGATCCAGCCTTGCCAACACTCCCGACTCGTGGCGAAGGAAACCAGGAGCAGGGTGGGCAGGGGCGGTTTTGCCAGCCTCATGTTGCCAACTGAGCCACCCGCAACCCGGCCGTCACAGCCCCTCGCTACTCGAATAAGGTGCCTTTATCCCCACATGGTGCTCAGTCCTTGCAGTTTGGGAGCACACGCCATTCTGATAGGCCAACAGGCTGAGCATTATGCAGTCCAATTTCCAGGCTGCCATTTCTCCTGGTCCTTTCACCTTCAATCCCGACAGTGCAGATGCAGGCCATGCACCCTATCAAGTCTGCCGCCACCCACCCGCCCCCAAAAGAGGACCCTGCTTAGGCCCACTCCCCAGCCCTATCCTTGTAACATCCCTGGACACTAGGGGCAATTTATCACGGCCAGTCCATCTAACCTGCACATCTTTGTGGGAGGAAACCGGAGCACCCGGAGGAAACCCACGCTCACACGGGGAGGACTCCACACAGTCCGCCAGGGTCGCAATCGATTCTGGGTCCCTGGCGCTGTGAGGCAGCAGCGCTACCCAATGTACCTGTCAGAGGGTCAGTACTGAGGGAGTGCTGCACTGTCAGAGGGTCAGTACTGAGGGAGTGCCGCACTGTCAGAGGGTCAGTACTGAGGGAGCGCTGCACTGTCAGAGGGTCAGCACTGAGGAGGTGCTGCACTGCCAGAGGGTCAGTACTGAGGGAGTGCCGCACTGTCAGAGGGTCAGTCCTGAGGGAGTGCTGCACTGTCAGAGGGTCAGTCCTGAGGGAGTGCCGCACTGTCAGAGGGTCAGTACTGAGGGAGTGCCGCACTGTCAGAGGGTCAGTACTGAGGGAGTGCTGCACTGTCAGAGGGTCAGTACTGAGGGAGTGCCGCACTGTCAGAGGGTCAGTACTGAGGGAGTGCCGCACTGTCAGAGGGTCAGTACTGAGGGAGAGCCGCACTGTCAGAGGGTCTGTACTGAGGGAGTGCTGCACTGTCAGAGGGTCAATACTGAGGGAGTGCTGCACTGTCAGAGGGTCAGTCCTGAGGGAGTGCTGCACTGTCAGAGGGTCAGTACTGAGGGAGTGCTGCACTGTCAGAGGGTCAGTACTGAGGGAGTGCTGCACTGTCAGGGTGTCAGTAATGAGGGAGTGCTGCACTGTCAGAGGGTCAGTACTGAGGGAGTGCCGCACTGTCAGAGGGTCAGTACTGAGGGAGTGCCGCACTGTCAGAGGGTCAGTACTGAGGGAGAGCCGCACTGTCAGAGGGTCTGTACTGAGGGAGTGCTGCACTGTCAGAGGGTCAATACTGAGGGAGTGCTGCACTGTCAGAGGGTCAGTCCTGAGGGAGTGCTGCACTGTCAGAGGGTCAGTACTGAGGGAGTGCTGCACTGTCAGAGGGTCAGTACTGAGGGAGTGCTGCACTGTCAGGGTGTCAGTAATGAGGGAGTGCTGCATCATCAGAGGGTCAGTACTGAGGGAGTGCTGCACTGTCAGAGGGTCAGTACTGAGGGAGTACTGCACTGTCAGAGGGTCAGTACTGAGGGAGTGCTGCACTGTCAGAGGGTCAGTACTGAGGGAGTGCTGCACAGTCAGAGGTTCAGTACTGAGGGAGTGCTGCACTGTCAGAGGGTCAGTACTGAGGGAGAGCCGCACTGTCAGAGGGTCAGTACTGAGGGAGAGCCGCACTGTCAGAGGGTCAGTACTGAGGTTGTGCTGCACTGTCTGAGGGTCAGTACTGAGGGAGTGCCGCACTGTCAGAGGGTCAGTACTGAGGGAGTGCTGCACTGTCAGAGGGTCAGTACTGAGGGAGTGCCGCACTGTCAGAGAGTCAGTACTGAGGGAGTGCCGCACTGTCAGTGGGTCAGTACTGAGTGAGTGCCGCACTTTCAGAGGGTCAGTACTGAGGGAGTGCTGCACTGTCAGAGGGTCAGTAGTGAGGGAGTACTGCACTGTCAGAGGATCAGTACTGAGGGAGTGCTGCACTGTCAGAGGGTCAGTACTGGGAGAGTGCTGCACTGTCAGAAGCTCAGTACTGAGGGAGTGCTGCACTGTCAGAGGGCCAGTGCTGAGGGGGTGCCGCACTGTCAGAGGGTCAGTACTGAGGGAGTGCTGCACTGTCAGAGGGTCAGTACTGAGGGAGTGCCGCACTGTCAGAGGGTCAGTACTGAGGGAGTGTTGCACTGTCAGAGGGTCAGTGCTGAGGGTGTGCTGCACTGTCAGAGGGTCAGTACTGAGGGAGTGCCGCACTGTCAGAGGGTCAGTACTGAGGGAGAGCCGCACTGTCAGAGGGTCTGTACTGAGGGAGTGCTGCACTGTCAGAGGGTCAATACTGAGGGAGTGCTGCACTGTCAGAGGGTCAGTCCTGAGGGAGTGCTGCACTGTCAGAGGGTCAGTACTGAGGGAGTGCTGCACTGTCAGAGGGTCAGTCCTGAGGGAGTGCTGCACTGTCAGAGGGTCAGTCCTGAGGGAGTGCTGCACTGTCAGAGGGTCAGTACTGAGGGAGTGCTGCACTGTCAGAGGGTCAGTACTGAGGGAGTGCTGCACTGTCAGGGTGTCAGTAATGAGGGAGTGCCGCACTGTCAGAGGGTCAGTACTGAGGGAGTACTGCACTGTCAGAGGGTCAGTACTGGGGGAGTGCTGCACTGTCAGAGGCTCAGTACTGAGGGAGTGCTGCACTGTCAGAGGGCCAGTGCTGAGGGGGTGTTGCACTGTCAGAGGGTCAGTACTGAGGGAGAGCCGCACTGTCAGAGGGTCAGTACTGAGGGAGAGCCGCACTGTCAGAGGGTCAGTACTGAGGGAGTGCTGCACTGTCAGAGGGTCAGTACTGAGGGAGTGCCGCACTGTCAGAGAGTCAGTACTGAGGGAGTGCCGCACTGTCAGTGGGTCAGTACTGAGTGAGTGCCGCACTTTCAGAGGGTCAGTACTGAGGGAGTGCTGCACTGTCAGAGGGTCAGTAGTGAGGGAGTGCTGCACTGTCAGAGGATCAGTACTGAGGGAGTGCTGCACTGTCAGAGGGTCAGTACTGGGAGAGTGCTGCACTGTCAGAAGCTCAGTACTGAGGGAGTGCTGCACTGTCAGAGGGCCAGTGCTGAGGGGGTGCCGCACTGTCAGAGGGTCAGTACTGAGGGAGTGCTGCACTGTCAGAGGGTCAGTACTGAGGGAGTGCCGCACTGTCAGAGGGTCAGTACTGAGGGAGTGTTGCACTGTCAGAGGGTCAGTGCTGAGGGTGTGCTGCACTGTAAGAGGGTCAGTACTGAGGGAGTGCTGCACTGTCAGAGGGTCAGTACTGAGGGAGTGCTGCACTGTCAGAGGGTCAGTACTGAGGGAGTGCTGCACTGTCAGGGCGTCAGTACTGAGGCAGTGCTGCACTGTCAGAGGGTCAGTACCGAGGGAGTGCTGCACTGTCAGAGGGTCAGTACTGAGGGAGTGCTGCACTGTCAGAGGGTCAGTACTGAGGGAGTGCTGCACTGTCAGAGGGTCAGTACTGAGGGAGTGCGGCACTGTCAGAGGGTCAGTACTGAGGGAGTGCTGCACTGTCAGAGGGTCAGTGCTGAGGGAGTGCTGCACTGTCAGAGGGTCAGTACTGAGGGAGTGCCGCACTGTCAGAGGGTCAGTACTGAGGGAGTGCCGCACTGTCAGAGAGTCAGTACTGAGGGAGTGCTGCACTGTCAGAGGGTCAGTACTGAGGGAGTGCTGCACTGTCAGAGGGTAAGTACTGAGGGAGTGCTGCACTGTCAGAGGGTCAGTACTGAGGGAGTGCTGCACTGTCAGAGGGTCAGTACTGAGGGAGTGCTGCTCTGTTGGATGCGCCGTCTTCCGGATGAGTTGTAGTCAAATTCCCTCTGAAACGGGCATATAAAGATCCCCGGGCACGATTTTGAAATTTTCCCAAGTGTCCTTCGATCATGAACGATGATCCGGAAATGCCGGCCTGTCATTCTTCCGAAGCGCCTCACCCCTGTGGCTGCCACGCCCAAACATCTCATTCCAGGAAAGTTTCAAGTTTAATTTCCTTCCCATGAGCCGTGAGAAAATCAGCAGGAAACGGTCGATATTTCCATCAATTGGTTAGGAAATCTAAACTGCGGAACTGGTTTGAGTTTGCCCATTCATGAGCCCTTTGTACAGGTGAACACAGAGAAGAGAAACAGATAAACTCATGTTACCGTTCCGCCCCTCAATCCAAAGATGCTTAAAGACCATTCCAGCGATATCGGTGTTGGTGTTATGCCCATCCTATTGCTGAGGTTAATGACGGCCAGGCGGCGGTTGATTGATTGAAGCATCTTGAATACGACAAAGATATTCAGATTAACGGGTCCAGGCAGTGGGTGGGTGCAGCGGGGAAAATCTGTCTGTCTGCCCCTTGAACCCCAGATGTGTTCATGTCTCGGTGGCCCCGGAGAGGGACACACGATGTTCACTGGAACGCTTGAGATCTCCCGTGACCCGTTGACACCTCAGGGGGCTGGATAGCAACATCAGCTGCCGTAACTCCACTTTCATTCGATTTTAGAAACACAGGAAGGCATCTTACCAAAAAGCAGCAAGGTGTCAGTTCCGGTGAGAAGAACGATGGGAATCCCGAGGGATTTCTCCCGGGATTTTAAGCCCCTCTGTCAAAAAAAAAAGTGAGTCGGCTTGGTTTACACCATCGAACATTTTCCATTTCGTGGAAGTTGTCTTTCATAAATACCTGCTGCTCTGCGACTTTGTTTGCAATTGCTGGATTTGCTGAACTGATTGAAGTGTCCAGTCTTGCCCCAGGGGAAGCAATGGTGTCTACACTGGGTTTCTGCACCACAACACAAGCCTCTCACAAATGGCCGCTGGCGTGCAGTTTGTTTGGCAGGTTTCCTATGGGTGGGCCAATGCCCGTGAGTCTAGAGAATTGTGAGAGGTTTGGGTGTCATCATGAACAATGACCCAGTAAAAGGGAATCCACCATGGATTCCTGCACACCCTGTCTTGGGAGAATGCTGTCTGCTACCGGACCCCTACTGCATAAAGAAAGGAATTAACGGAGCTCCGGCTCTTTTCCGTGAAGGTGCTGCTCGATTCTGGGAAAATAGCGTTTCTATAGCTCGCACTGCTAGCCTCTCTGCAGGCCCTTGAGGCGGTCAAAGGAGGGGGTCAGAGGAAGAAACTGCTCATTTGGCACGGTCGTCGTTACCTCTCTCCAGTCCGCCTCCTTCTACCACCGAAATATCTCGAGCTGTTTTCAAAGGTGTCTTCTCTCTCTGTGGTTCCTTCATGGAGACCATCGCTGTCTCCATCCGCGTGTTCTGAGATTGGCTCCTTCTGCCTTGAACTCCACATCATGGATTAGCGCAGCCCCTCTGTTAACACTTCGCAAGACAGAGTCCCACATTTCTGGTGCTTTCGCCAGTGCCATGATAGGCCTGTCCCAACGCTTGTCAACAGGGTTTCCCGTTGTTGCTTCCTCTATCGCCAGGGAACCTGGGGCAGGCGGGGGTAGGGGGGGCTCGCTGTCGGCAGGGTTGGAATATCCCTCCAACAGGAGAGTGTGGAAAATCCCGCCCATGGACACAGAATAATAATCTTTATTATTGTCACAAGTAGGCTAACATTAACACTGCACTAAAGTAACTGAAAATCCCCTCGTCGCCACATTCCGGCGCCTGTTCGGGTACACAGAGGGAGAATTCAGAATGTTCAAATTACCTAACCCCCGTCCTTCGGGACTTGCGGGAGGAAACCGGAGCACCCGGAGGAAACCCACGCAGACACGGGGAGAACGTGCAGACTCCGCGCAGACAGTGACCCAAGCCGGGAATCGAACCTGGGACCCTGGCGCTGTGAAGCAACAGTGCTAACCACCGTGCTCCTGTGCCGCCCACGGAATAAGGAACAGAAAAGGGGAAAGAGGAAAATGGAAGATACGACAAGTGCTTGAGGCCACGCTGGTAGAATAGAGATTCTGGAATTTTTCAAAGTCTTTATAGAATGTAGAATCCATTACTTTGGAATACTTGTACATGAACCCCATCTATTCAAATGAAATACCTTTCTTCATTATTTGAATTAGTGGTGTTAACAAATTTAAAAGAAAACGATCAACAGACATGTTAAAATAGAGGCGGAAGGAATTTCCTAATCATTGTGCAGAATGTCAAGGTGTATGGGAGATGTTTGAGGTCCTTCCCTATCGTTACCATCAAAATATTGAGTGAGCTTTGTGGAATACAACAACAGTCTAATTCAACAACAAAATTGGGGACATACTAAATTCAGCACATCCTGCTTATGTTATTCACACTCCAAGAAATATTAGGCAGGTATTAATCTGGGTGGCATGTGGGAAAATGCAGGAACAATCTAACTGCTCCATCTGACCTGCCCCTCGCGGTCGTGATGCTTTATGCGAGGAATGGGAATTTCACCCAGTATTCCGGTTAAGTAGCTCGTAGTGGCTTTCGTATCAATCTTACCTCATAATATTTGGGTGGAGCATTGTATCTGAAATGACTTCGGCCAAGTTCGAAAGCCAACTGTTCCAGTTTGTCTTCTTGCTCAAGCCTTGCCACACTCTTCTCAATGAAGGACATTACGCTGAAAGAGACATGTGATAGGTCACAACCAGAAACCTCCAGTCGAGAGTGGGGTGTGCAACACAGCGCATTTGTTGTTATTCCGCAACACCAGGTAACGGGTTATTGGAGCTGGGGAGGGAGAATAGAAAATCTACCTGGTCACGAGACTGATCCTGGCTCATTGACCCTCAGTGTCCTCTTTCTCGAGGGATAGGAGGTGTTATATATTTGGGGTTGTTGTGTGGTCACTTTCGAAGTCTAGTCGCGTGTATAGCTGGTGACATCATTGTCTGCTTTTCATGAGCTTTGCCCCAGTTTAGATGAAGCCTTTGTGCAGTTAACTGCTCTTCAAGAAACCTGCGTTGTCATTTGCATGCAACCCCATGGGCTTCAACTACACGTTCTTGGCGGCACGTGGCACAGTGGTTAGCATTGCTGCCTACGGCACTGAGGACCCGGGTTCGAATCCCGGCCCTGGGTCACTGTCCGTGTGGAGTTTGCACATTCTCCCCGTGTCTGTGTGGGTTTCACCCCCACAACCCAAAAGATGTGCCGGGTAGGTGGATTGGCCACGCTAAATTGTCCCTAATTGGAAATTTTTTTTAAAAAATGGGTACTCTAATTTTTTTTTAAAACTACACGCTCTTTTCTCCTCAGAGTCCAGAACATGTCAGGAGGGTGGTGGAAAGGTTACTTTTAAAACATCTTTCACAAGGATGTGTGTAGCCACCTAAGTTGGCCAAGTCCCGATTTAAAATGGCGAACGGCAAAGGCTGAAGGGAAATTCAGCCAACACAGGCTGTTCAGTTTTGGTCTCCTTACCTGAGAAAGGACATACTGGCACTGGAGGGTGTGCAGAGGAGATTCACTAGGTTAATCCCAGAGCTGAAGGGGTTGGATTACGAGGAGAGGTTGAGTAGACTGGGACTGTACTCGCTGGAATTTAGAAGGATGAGGGGGGATCTTATAGAAACATATAAAATTATGAAGGGAATCGATAGGATAGATGCGGGCAGGTTGTTTCCACTGGCGGGTGAAAGCAGAACTAGGGGGCATTGCCTCAAAATAAGGGGAAGTAGATTTAGGACTGAGTTTAGGAGGAACCTCTTCACCCAAAGGGTTGTGAATCTATGGAATTCCCTGCCCAGTGAAGCAGTAGAGGCTCCTTCATTAAATGTTTTGAAGATAAAGATAGATAGTTTTTTGAAGAATAAAGAAATAAAGGGTTATGGTGTTCGGGCCGGAAAGTGGAGCTGAGTCCACAAAAGATCAGCCATGATCTCATTGAATGGCGGAGCAGGCTCGAGGGGCCAAATGGCCGACTCCTGCTCCTAGTTCTTATGTTCTAAACCAGCAGGTGCAGGTTTGTGGTGTATTTAACTCTGCAAAAGCCCAGACAGCATCGATACCAGCGACCATCAGCATAATAATGTAGCAGCCATCTACATACTAATGAGCAATACCCGGGAACAATAGCAACATTTGGGACAAACAAAACTAAGCCAGACTCCCCGGCGCCAGCAGGAGCCAACACAAAAGAGGTTAACGAACACCTCAAGACCGCCCATCGATCAGGGAACCGCTCCAGTATTGGAGAAATCGAACCAAGCGATTGGGACAAAGTCCAATCACCTAGAACCAGGTACAGGGTCCGCCCCGAGAGGCGGGGAGCCCCTGGGGACTATAAAGTTAAGCCCCCAAGTTCAACTCGCTCTCTTCTTCCTGCCCGGGTCACCCAGCAACGCAAACCAACCTTGACCGTGACCGGTGCAGTGACTGCCGAAAGATCGTAAGTCTGAATTCAACGCTCGCTACGAGATAGGCTCTCAGGCAGAAGGCAGAGAGTTGGGATAAAAGGTTCTTTTTCGGAATGGCAACCGGTGACGAGTGGTGTCCCGCAGGGTTCAGTGTTGGGGCCACAGCTGTTCTCTTTATATATTAACGATCTAGATGACGGGACTGGGGGCATTCTGGCTAAGTTTGCCGATGATACAAAGATAGGTGGAGGGGCAGGTAGTATTGAGGAGGTGGGGAGGCTGCAGAAAGATTTAGACAGTTTAGGAGAGTAGTCCAAGAAATGGCTGATGAAATTCAACGTGGGCAAGTGCGAGGTCTTGCACTTTGGAAAAAAGAATAGAGGCATGGACTATTTTCTAAACGGTGACAAAATGCATAATGCTGAAGTGCAAAGAGACTTGGGAGTCCTAGTCCAGGATTCTCTAAAGGTAAACTTGCAGGTTGAGTCCGTAATTAAGAAAGCAAATGTAATGTTGTCATTCATCTCAAGAGGCTTGGAATATAAAAGCAGGGATGTACTTCTGAAGCTTTATAAAGCATTAGTTAGGCCCCATTTAGAATACTGTGAGCAATTTTGGGCCCCACACCTCAGGAAGGACATACTGGCACTGGAGCGGGTCCAGCGGAGATTCACACGGATGATCCCAGGAATGGTAGGCCTAACATACGATGAACGTCTGAGGATCCTGGGATTATATTCATTGGAGTTTAGGAGGTTGAGGGGAGATCTAATAGAAACTTGCAAGATAATGAATGGCTTAGATAGGGTGGATGTAGGGAAGTTGTTTCCATTAGCAGGGGAGACTAGGACCCGGGGGCACAGCCTTAGAATAAAAGGGAGTCACTTTAGAACAGAGATGAGGAGAAATTTCTTCAGCCAGAGAGTGGTGGGTCTGTGGAATTCATTGCCACAGAGGGCGGTGGAGGCCGGGACGTTGAGTGTTTTTAAGAGATTTTTACTCATTTTACTTTTATACCTTTTTCAACTTGTGTGTGTGTGTGTGTGGGGGGGGGGGGGGGGGGGTGGCGGGGGGGGGGGGGGGGGGGAAACGGTGGGGGGGACTGAAATGACATCACAGAAAAGCTGTGACCTGAGTGGCTGGTTGGGAATCTACACTAAATTAAAAAAATTAAGCATTGGTAACTAATTAAACATAATTACTGAATTATAATTTAGAGGGGTATCGAAGCCAGAGATCGGAGAGTACTATATTTAGCTTTCGCATTTCTATTAGAAATCTAGTGCTAGGAAACAGATAGTTAACAGTAACTTTAAAAACATTTAAAAAAATTTTTACTTTTAATTTTAATTAATTGACGCAATGTCAGTTAGAGGGGTGCAGTGCTCTGACTGTGAGATGTGGCAGGTCCGGGAGGCTTCCAGCGTCCCAAATGGCTTCATCTGCAGAAAGTGCACCCAACTGGAGCTCCTCACAGACCGCTTGGTTCGGTTGGAGCAGCAATTGGATGCACTTAGGAGCATGCAGGTGGCGGAAAGCGTCATAGATCGCAGTTATGTAAATGTGGTCACACCCAAGGTGCAGGCAGAGAAATGGGTGACCACCAGAAAGGGCAGGCAGTCAGTGCAGGAATCCCCTGTGGTTGTCCCCCTCTCGAACAGGTATACCCCTTTGGATACTGTCGGGGGGGATAGCCTATCAGGGGAAAACAGCAGCAGCCAGAGCAGTGGCACCACGGCTGGCTCTGATGTTCAGAAGGGAGGGTCAAAGCGCAGAAGGGCAATAGTAATAGGGGACTCTATAGTCAGGGGCACAGATAGGCGCTTCTGTGGACGTGAAAGAGACTCCAGGATGGTATGTTGCCTCCCTGGTGCCAGGGTCCAGGATGTCTCCGAACGGGTAGAGGGCATCCTGAAGGGGGAGGGCAAACAGGCAGAGGTCGTTGTACATATTAGTACTAACGACATAGGCAGGAAGGGGCATAAGGTCCTGCAGCAGGAGTTCAGGGAGCTAGGCAGAGGAAGTTAAAAGACAGGACCTCTATGGTTGTAATCTCGGGATTACTCCCTGGGTCACGTGCCAGTGAGACTAGAAATAGGAAGATAGAGCAGCTAAACACGTGGCTAAACAGCTGGTGTAGGAGGGAGGGTTTCCGTTATCTGGACCACTGGGAGCTCTTCCGGGGCAGGTGTGACCTATATAAGAAGGACGGGTTGCATCTAAACTGGAGAGGCATAAATATCCTGGCCGCGAGGTTTGCTAGTGTCACACGGGAGGGTTTAAACTAGTATGGCAGGGGGGTGGGCACGGGAGCAATAGGTCAGAAGGTGAGAGCATTGAGGGAGAACTAGGGAATAGGGACAGTGGGGCTCTGAGGCAGAGCAGACAGGGAGAAGTTGCTAAACACAGCGGGTCTGGTGGCCTGAAGTGCATATGTTTTAATGCAAGAAGTATTACGGGTAAGGCAGATGAACTTAGAGCTTGGATTAGTACTTGGAACTATGATGTTGTTGCCATTACAGAGACCTGGTTGAGGGAAGGGCAGGATTGGCAGCTAAACGTTCCAGGATTTAGATGTTTCAGGCGGGATAGAGGGGGATGTAAAAGGGGTGGCGGAGTTGCACTACTGGTTAGGGAGAATATCACAGCTGTACTGCGGGAGGACACCTCAGAGGGCAGTGAGGCTATATGGGTAGAGATCAGGAATAAGAAGGGTGCAGTCACAATGTTGGGGGTTTACTACAGGCCTCCCAACAGCCAGCGGGAGATAGAGGAGCAGATAGGTAGACAGATTTTGGAAAAGAGTAAAAACAACAGGGTTGTGGTGATGGGAGACTTCAACTTCCCCAATATTAACTGGGACTCACTTAGTGTCAGGGGCTTAGACGGGGCAGAGTTTGTAAGGAGCATCCAGGAGGGCTTCTTAAAACAATATGTAGACAGTCCAACTAGGGAAGGGGCGGTACTGGACCTGGTATTGGGGAATGAGCCCGGCCAGGTGGTAGAGGTTTCAGTAGGGGAGCATTTCGGGAACAGTGACCACAATTCAGTAAGTTTTAAACTTACAAGGATATCTGTAACAGATCTGTAACAGATTTAAACTGGACAAGGATAAGAGTGGTCCTAGGATGAATGTGCTAAATTGGGGGAAGGCTAATTATAACAATATTAGGCGGGAACTGAAGAACATAGATTGGGGGCGGATGTTTGAGGGCAAATCAACATCTGACATGTGGGAGGCTTTCAAGTGTCAGTTGAAAGGAATTCAGGACCGGCATGTTCCTGTGAAGAAGAAGGATAAATACGGCAATTTTCGGGAACCTTGGATAACGAGAGATATTGTAGGCCTCGTCAAAAAGAAAAAGGAGGCATTTGTCAGGGCTAAAAGGCTGGGAACAGACGAAGCCTGTGTGGAATATAAGGAAAGTAGGAAGGAACTTAAGCAAGGAGTCAGGAGGGCTAGAAGGGGTCACGAAAAGTCATTGGCAAATAGGGTTAAGGAAAATCCCAAGGCTTTTTACACGTACACAAAAAGCAAGAGGGTAGCCAGGGAAAGGGTTGGCCCACTGAAGGATAGGCAAGGGAATCTATGTGTGGAGCCAGAGGAAATGGGCGAGGTACAAAATGAATACTTTGCATCAGTATTCACCAAAGAGAAGAAATTGGTAGATGTTGAGTCTGGAGAAGGGTGAGTAGATAGCCTGGGTCACATTGAGATCCAAAAAGACGAGGTGTTGGGAGTCTTAAAAAATATTAAGGTAGATAAGTCCCCAGGGCCTGATGGGATCTACCCCAGAATACTGATGGAGGCTGGAGAGGAAATTGCTGAGGCCTTGACAAAAATCTTTAATCCTCACTGTCTTCAGGTGATGTCCAGGAGGACTGGAGAATAGCCAATGTTGTTCCTCTGTTTAAGAAGGGTAGCAAGGATAATCCAGGGAACTACAGGCCGGTGAGCCTTACTTCAGTGGTAGGGAAATTACTGGAGAGAATTCTTCGAGACAGGATCTACTCCCATTTGGAAACAAATGGACGTATTAGTGAGAGGCAGCATGGTTTTGTGAAAGGGAGGTCGTGTCTCACTAACTTGATAAGAGTTTTTCGAGGAGGTCACAAAGATGATTGATGCAGGTAGGGCAGTGGATGTTGTCTATATGGACTTCAGTAAGGCCTTTGACAAGGTCCCTCATGGTAGACTAGTACAAAAGGTGAAGTCACACGGGATCAGGGGTGAGCTGGCAAGGTGGATACAGAACTGGCTAGGTCATAGAAGGCAGAGAGTAGCAATGGAAGGATGCTTTTCTAATTGGAGGGCTGTGACCAGTGGTGTTCCACAGGGATCAGTGCTGGGACCTTTGCTGTTTGTAGTATATCTAAATGATTTGGAGGAAAACATAACTGGTCTGATTAGTAAGTTTGCAGACGACACAAAGGTTGGTGGAATTGCGGATAGCGATGAGGACTGTCAGAGGATACAGCAGGATTTAGATTGTTTGGAGACTTGGGCGGAGAGATGGCAGATGGAGTTTAATCCGGACAAATGTGAGGTAATGCATTTTGGCAGATCTAATGCAGGTAGGGAATATACAGTGAATGGTAGAACCCTCAAGAGTATTAAAAGTCAGAGAGATCTAGGAGTACAGGTCCACAGGTCACTGAAAGGGGCAACACAGGTGGAGAAGGTAGTCAAGAAGGCATACGGCATGCTTGCCTTCATTGGCCGGGGCATTGAGTATAATAATTGGCAAGTCATGTTGCAGCTGTATAGAACCTTAGTTAGGCCACACTTGGAGTATAGTGTTCAATTCTGGTCGCCACACTACCAGAAGGATGTGGAGGCTTTAGAGAGGGTGCAGAAGAGATTTACCAGAATGTTGCCTGGTATGGAGATCATTAGCTATGAGGAGCAGTTGAATAAACTCGGTTTGTTCTCACTGGAACGAAGGAGGTTGAGGGGCGACGTGATAGAGGTCTACAAAATTATGAGGGGCATAGACAGAGTGGATAGTCAGAGGCTTTTCCCCGGGGTAGAGGGGTCAATTACTAGGAGGCATAGGTTTAAGGTGAGAGGGGCAAGGTTTAGAGTAGATGTACGAGGCAAGTTTTTTACACAGAGGGTAGTGGGTGCCTGGAACTCGCTACCGGTGGAGGTTGTGGAAGCAGGGACGATAGGGACATTTAAGGGGCATCTTGACAAATACATGAATAGGATGGGAATAGAGGGATACGGACCCAGGAAGTGTAGAAGATTGTAGTTTAGTCGGGCAGCATGGTCGGCACGGGCTTGGAGGGCCGAAGGGCCTGTTCCTGTGCTGTACATTTCTTTGTTCTTTGTTCTTTGTTCTAAGACAGAAGTTGATAAATTCTTGATTTCTCGAGGAATTAAGGGCTATGAAGAGAGAGCGGGTAAATGGAGTTGAAATCAGCCATGATTGAATGGTGGAGTGGGCTCGATGGGCCGAATGGCCTTACGTCCGCTCCAATGTCTTATGGTCTTATAGGCACTCCTAGCTACCAATCTGTACCAACTTCGAATCCCGCAGACTCAGAACCCGAACGAAAGGCCATTTGTTCCCCTGACCTGGTGGGCCAGTCCGAAGTTAAGTATAGGCCTGTTAGTTGTAGAAGTAACTTAGACGTAGAATTTGTGCATGAGTAGCGATTACTGTGTATAATAAATGTGCTTTGATTTGAATCTTACTAATCGGTGTATTGAGTTATTGATCATTACTTGAACTTGAACCTCGTGGCGGTATCATAAAGATACCTGGCGACTCGAGAGCAAAGGTAATAAAACAGAGCAATTGAACCAACCAAAAAGTTAGCAACATGTGGGCGTCATTGGTTAGTCCCAGCATTTATAGCCCATCCCTAATTGCCCTTGAGAAGGCGATGGTTTGCTGACTCCCTGAACCGCTGCAGTCCATTTGGTGTAGGTACACCCACTGTGCAGTTAGGGAGGGAGTTCCAGGTTCGGTACCAGCGACAGTGAAGGATTATATATTTCCAAGTCAGGATTGTAATTTTCTTGTCGGATGGCCTGATTTATTACAGGAACACTTGTAGCTAAAGCGATAAATGATTTATTAACATTAACTGTGGGTAAACTATCTACAAGGCAACAGATGAAAAACAGCAAAATCACGCCAAGCAACCTCTCTCTTCAGCTTCCTCCAGCCAGTCTGAGGTCAGCTGACTTTAACATTCACTTAGACACTATTGAGACCCCTAGTGGTCAGTCGGTGAATAACAACACAACCATGATATCAGCGTAAGGACGATGTGTTTCTTGGAGGGGAATTTGCAGGTGGTGGTGTTCCCCATGTGCCAGCTAAAATCTCACCTCTTCGTTGAATTTTAGGGTCACACAAATGAACGTTTGTCGGAAAACAGCAAACACTTCAGAAGCAATTCATTACTTTGAAACACAATTAAGCCGTGTGTTAATGGACAGAGTTACCCAAATATTTTAAAAGTCCACTTATTAGGATTTTCAATTGTTACAAAGAATTTGCAATGAGCAAGCAGACAAACGCAGAAAGGTAGCTCCAGGGCGAAAGTCTCCGGTATCGGCGCGATGTCCGCCGACTGGCGCCCAAAACGGCACAAATCAGTCGGGCATCGCGCCGCTCCAAAGGTGCGGAATGCTCCGCATCTTGGGGGGCCGAGCCCCAACCTTAAGGGGCTGGCCCGCGGCGGACGAATTTCCGCCCCGCCAGCTGGCGGAAAAGGCCTTTGGAGCCCCGCCAGCTGGCGGCATTCCCGCGCATGCGCAGTGGAGGGAGTCTCTTCCGCCTCCGCCATGGTGGAGACCGTGGCGAAGGCGGAAGGGAAAGAGTGACCCCACGGCACAGGCCCGCCTGCGGATCGGTGGGCCCCGATCGCGGGCCAGGCCACCGTGGGGGCACCCCCCGGGGCTAGATCACCCCGCCCCCCCCCCACCCCCCCCAGGACCCCGGAGCCCGCCTGCGCCGCCTTGTCCCGCCGGTAAGGTAGGTGGTTTAATCTACGCCGGCGGGACAGACATTTTAGCGGCGGGACTTCGGCCCATCCGGGCCGGAGAATCGCAGGGGGGGGGAGCCCGCCAACCGGCGCGGCGCGGGGGTCGGAGATCCTCGCTCCAGGTGTCAGAGTAAAGCAGATACAGCGCAAAACAACAGTCATTACATAACTGTCGCATCATAACACGGGGAGAACGTGCAGACTCCGCACAGACAGTGACCCGAGGCTGGGAATCGAACCTGGGACCCTGGCGCCGTGAAGCAACTGTGCCAACCACTGTGCTACCTACTGTGCAACCAATTTGCGAACAGCAAACTCCCCCAGACAGTGAACAGGTGATCTGGACTTGGTGTGGCTGGTTTGGGGGGACGGGGACGGACGACGACTCCATTTTTGAATAGCGCGGCGAGATGTTTGACACTACCACGTCGTTGCTTGTGGGACCTTGCTGTGCGCAACGCCACGGTCGTTCCTCCTGCACCAGTGACTACAGTTCAGAAGTATTTCATTGGCTTTAGGAGGCTCTCGGATATCTGGGGGGGGGGGGGGGGGGGGATGAAAGGTGCTCTAGAAACTGGAGTCTTTCTATTTACAGTGAGATAATTAAAGACCCATCATGAAGCAGATCGAGAGAGGTCTCTGACTCTCGACGTCCAGCTCACTGAGCCGACCGGCAAACACAACGTACTGCGTTATAAATAGCCGCTGTAAAACACTTGCGATTATACAAAAGACGTTCACTCGACGGTCCCCCCCATTCCTCCCCACCCGCGATGTTCCCGCTCCTTTAAACAGTCCGCACATTAACGCCCTCCCGTTGTCACTTTAATGTTAAAGTTACTGACCGGAGGCCGTGCGATTGGAGCTCCTTGCTCAGCCTCAGCTGCTGAAGATCGTCTATGTCCCGGAAGAGGAAGAAGACATCCTTGCATTCTGGGTGCGTTTCAAACAGTCTGAAAGAGAGCAACACCGTTCAGAGTTAGCTCAACCACCCCCCACAATGGCCTTGTATCCTCCATGCCACCTCAGGACCATGCTGGGATGAAATCAAATAAAAGCCCAAAATTGAAATCCAACCTTCACTATTCCCATTCATGAAAGCCCATTCAAACTTTTTACATGTCGAGTACTTAATCGCTGCTGAAACAATATTCTATTATTAACCTCCCATCAAAATCCTTCCATTACATCTTTGAGCCGCCAATGACACGGTGAATTTAGAACTACTCTAATGAGCTAATTATGGCTTGTGGAAATCAGCCAAGCATTCATCAGGATCTCTTTGGGAAATATCAGCAAGCTGTAACTCATAGAGAATCATAGACAAGTTACAGCACAGAAGGAGGCCATTCATCCCATCTTGTCCATGCTAGCCCAAGGACACCCAGGTGCCCTTTCTAACCCCACCTTCCTGCCCCCGCTCCATAGCCCCCAGTGACTGTCAGGAAAGAGTTTTACTATTCACTGTCACCAGGAACATTTAAAAAAATGTTAAACAGCTGGCTTCACGGTTATACAGACCTTATCCATCCTTAAAGAGCCTTTATGTCTACTCCTTAAATTCATGATTCCCTCATTATTGGTTAAGGCCCCTTGCAACAGCACAAAATGGGGTTCATTTGAAATCAGCGCGAAGTTCAAATCTGAGTTCACTCAGTGAATCGTTCCTCGCCCACTTTCCCCTCCTGGTAAATATGGGATCGGTTGGAAGTTGGGGCAGGATTTCCACATCCAGGTCCTGGCCACCATTTTGGAAGCTCCGTGGACTCTCCAAGACCCTGGGGAAAATCCCGCCCTCAATGTGCAGTGTACAATTCTGCTGCCGAGGATAATCCTTGTCTGTGCTTCAATCTGTCCCTTTAAGGTTCCATCTTGAAGCCGGGTTGCTGCCTCTCGTTCGATTGCAAATCGCCAAAGGCTCTTCAAGATCAGGAAACAAATAGTTTCTTTTTTCAAAACTTTGTGGATATTTTGAAGTGTGACACACGCTCATTAGCCGTGAAATTATATTTATCTATATTCCTACACTCGCTTGCAACTCGCTCACAGCCCAGCTGATGGTCGGTCAGTGTATCCGTTGTTTTAGCTAAAGGATCATTATTACTACTCAAACCACAATGCATTATCCTGCTGCTAAATTGAAGGTTAATGCCCCTTTAAGGCCAGGACATAGGATTCATCCCTGCACTGTGAGGTTATACAGAGAGTAATTACTGTTCAGACTGGAGTCAGAACTGTGTGTTTGTGTGAAAGCAGAATCTGCAGATATTGGGGACAATTCTCCCAAGCAATTTCTAAGTGATCTCCGGTGGGAAGCGAGATTCACTGGGTGATCCAGATCGCAACCCACCCACTCTTAGAAATTTGCCTGGGGTGATTCGCGGTCGGGTGATGTGTAGGACATGAACCCTCGGAGATTGGGGCGCCATTTTCAAAGAGCACCCCAATCTCAGAATAACTCTCCCAACCCCCTCAACTTCTCACCTACAAAGACCTCCCACAATCACTGTCATCAGCCCCCATCCAGCAAGTGAGCGTCATCCCGATATGGACTGCCCCCCCCCCCCCTCAGCCCCCCCCCCTTCAGGCCCTGTGCCTTGCATTGCTGACCTGGTAGTATCGGGCTGGCACTGTCAGGGCACCAGGGGACAGTGCCAGGGCACTGTCCAGCCATGTCTCTGACCACCCGGCGCTATAAAGACCTCCGAGACCCCCACTATAGTCATCACGTCTATCCAGTGAAGTCAATAGTGATCCTCATCGAGGAACCCTCGCACGTTATTGTCTGAGAGATGTCGGCTTCTTCTGAGCTGGAAGAGTTCCTCCAGTGCAGACGCACTGTTCAGGCATCAGGGGTTGAAAAAGATCCAGTCTAAAAGAAATGCACTCAGGCGGAGCACCTGTTCTTTCTAGGAAGCACTTCAGAGGAGAGGAAACTCCACTCGAACAAACGCAGTCAGACAGGACACCTGCTCAATAGAGTTAATGGACCGAACTCCTGCTCCTAAAACATTTTACTGGACCTGGCAAAATATTTCTTGGTTATTTGCATAAATTTGCATTAACCATTGAATACCGAATGTGGTAGTTAGGAGGTCTGCGTGCTATATATGGGGAGGCAGTGGTGTGGCGGTATTGTCACTGGATCAGACATTCAGGTTAATGCTCTGGTTCGAGTCCCACCACAGCAGTGGGTGGCAGTTTGGGGTTTAGCTCAGTTGGCTGGACAGCTGGTTCGTGATGCGGAACGGGGCCAACAGCGTGGGTTCAATTCCCGGACCGGCTGAGGTTATCCCATGAAGGCTCTGCCTTCTCAACCCTGCCTTCTTCAACCTTCTCATGTCCACCCTCAGACTCCTCTGCTCCAAGGAAAACAACCCCAGTCTATCCAATCGCTATCTGTAGTATAATAACTGTAGGGGTTTCAGATATATTGTATTGTGGGTGTTCGTGAAGTAAGGGTTAAAAACCTGGGTTAGTGTGTGTGTGTGACTGCTGCAGTCTTGTTGATAAGAATCCTGGTTTGAAAGGATTTGGGAGCCAGGGTGCAAGTAAGGCATCATAAAAGCTTGAGCTAGTGGAGTTTTGTATAGATAAGAGGGTTCCCCATGGAATTAATTCGATAGATGGCAGCTGGATAAAATGATGTAATTAATGGGAGGAGCTAAGGTAGCAGGCATTTTTCAGAAAACCAGTTCAGTTGAATTTTAGTTTGGATGTGAGCAGAAATCAAGCATCTGCCCTCACTGCAGCTCAATTAAAGATATGTCTGCCGACAGGTTAGTAGTTTCTTTCCAAGCAGTTCAGAATCGTGTGGCTGGACAGTGAGCTGCAACAAGCTGAGAAGCAACTTCTGAAATAATACACCCAGAGTTTCTGCATGGTTCTGGCAGGATTCAGGTCTTTCCTTTAAAACAGTCTCAAAGAACATCTCTGTAAAACAGGTATTCCTGACTGCTTACTGTATTCAAAAGTGGATTGAGAGCTGGGGTGGGTTTTGTGTTTTTGTTTGAGTGGGAATAAAGATAGCAGTTAAGGGTTATTGTGTCACTGTATTGATTAGAATTGTTTAAGGGGTAATTGACAGCTCTTTTCTTGTGTGATGTTAACAATATTTTAATACTGTGTTGGTAATAAGGGGCGGGATTCGTTCAGCCCAGGCCGGGCTGGAGAATCGCTGGGACAGGCACGACGCGGCCCCCTCCCTGCGATTCCCGTCCCAGGATGGGCCGAGCGGCCGTACAAAAAAGCCTGCGTCCCGCCGGCACCGTTCTAACCTGGTCTTACCCGACGGGACCTCAGCGTGATTGGATCTGGGGGAAGCCTGGTGGTGGTGGTGGGGAGGGGGGGTGTTCTGACCCCCGGGGGGGTGGGGGGGGAGAACGGCCTCCGATCGGCGGGCTGGGGGTCTCCTTTGTTCCTCGCCGGCCCCTGTGGCCCTGCGCCCTGTTGCGTCGGGGCCGGCGCGGAGAAGGGAGCCACCGTGCATGCGCGCATTGGCGGCGATGGCACTGCGCATGCACAGACCCAGCCCGCCCATCTGACGTGGGTCGCTCCAGTGCCGTGCTGGCCCCCGGTAGGGGTCAGAATTGCTGCTCCTGAGGCCATGGTGACGCCATTGGGAACCGCGACGGCGTTTACGGCGGTGTCAACACTTAGCCTCAGAATCAGAGAATCCCACCCAAGGTTTGTTTTAATTTACCATATCCCTATTTTGGGTGAAATCACTCCTGGAGCGAGATATCCCTGCCTCACAGTCTGACAAAATGACAATACAATATCGGGGTTTCTCTTCAGTATCCGAGACATTGTTGGGGTCTGGTCTGGCATCGTAATAATAGCAAAGTGTTAACAAACTTCTATCCATTGCAGTTGTGTACAGTCAGATTGTTTCTAACCACCTCATGGAAATACCTGGTGAGCTTTGACACACCTTTGTACAAAAATCCATGTGACCTTTTAAAGAACTCAAAGGGGGATATGCCTGAAAGGCAACACTCTGTTGTAAGCGCTCCAGAACTCCCCAGGCTCTGTTACACGGAGTGGATCCAGTGACATTGTAACAGGGAGGTTTGAGCTGCCGCTTACCTGCTCACAATGATATCCTCAGAAAAGGATTAATGGTTATGACACAATAGCATCTGGCTCTCCAATAAACAGCCGACAAGTGAACTTGGGTTGATTGATGAAGGCTGTTACTGTCTATCGTGAAGCTACGATAAAGGTTATGAGTGCTACACCCTCTGTCACGCTCCAAAGCATTCGCATTAAAGCGGATCTGATGCTTACACCTTATTCAAATCAGTCATAAAATGTAATAAAAAGAAAGACGCAGCAACATGTCACGTGGCCCTTTGATTACGTGGTGCCACTCAATAATATCATGGTTGATTTATCTCAAAGTCCCCACCAACCCCTTGATACCTTTACCCTCAAACTCGGTCTCCTTCTGTCTGCATCAGTGATGGGGCATTTCTGAGGTTGAAAGTTTCCGAGATTCATAACCCTCCGAGTGAAGAGGTTTCTCAGTCCTGACCCTCTGACAGTGCAGCACTCCCTCAGGACTGACCCTCTGACAGTGCAGCACTCCCTCAGTACTGACCCTCTGACAGTGCGGCACTCCCTCAGGACTGACCCTCTGACAGTGCAGCACTCCCTCAGTACTGACCCTATGACAGTGCGGCACTCCCCCAGTACTGACCCTCTGACAGTGCAGCACTCCTTCAGTACTGACCCTCTGACAGTGCAGCACTCCCTCAGTACTGACCCTCTGACAGTGCAGCGCTCCCTCAGTACTGACCCTCTGACAGTGCAGCACTCCCTCAGTACTGACCCTCTGACAGTGCGGCACTCCCTCAGTACTGACCCTCTGACAGTGCAGCACTCCCTCAGTACTGACCCTCTGACAGTGCGGAACTTCCTTAGTACTGACACTCTGACAGTGCAGCACTCCCTCAGTACTGACCCTCTGACAGTGCAGCACTCACTCAGTACTGACCCTCTGACAGTGCGGCACTCCCTTAGTACTGACCCTCTGACAGTGCACCACTCCCTCAGTACTGACCCTCTGACAGTGCAGCACTCCCTCAGTACTGACCCTCTGACAGTGCGGCACCCCCTCAGCACTGACCCTCTACAGTGCGGCGCTCCCTCAGTACTGACCCTCTGACAGTGCAGCACTCCCTCAGTACTGACCCTCTGACAGTGCGGCACTCCCTCAGTACTGACCCTCTGACAGTGCAGCACTCCCTCAGTACTGACCCTCTGACAGTGCAGCACTCCCTCAGTACTGACCCTCTGACAGTGTAGCACTCCCTCAGTACTGACCCTCTGACAGTGCAGCACTCCCTCAGTACTGACCCTCTGACAGTGCGGCACTCCCTCAGTACTGACCCTCTGACAGTGCAGCACTCCCTCAGTACTGACCCTCTGACAGTGCGGCACTCCCTCAGTACTGACCCTCTGACAGTGCGGCACTCCCTCAGTACTGACCCTCTGACAGTGCAGCACTCCCTCAGTACTGACCCTCTGACAGTGCGGCACTCCCTCAGTACTGACCCTCTGACAGTGCGGCACTCCCTCAGTACTGACCCTCTGAAAGTGCGGCACTCCCTCAGTACTGACCCTCTGACAGTGCGGCACTCCCTCAGTACTGAACCTCTGACAGTGCAGCACTCCCTCAGTACTGACCCTCTGACAGTGCGGCACTCCCTCAGTACTGACCCTCTGACAGTGCGGCACTCCCTCAGTACTGACCCTCTGACAGTGCGGCACTCCCTCAGTACTGACCCTCTGACAGTGCGGCACTCCCTCAGTACTGACCCTCTGACAGTGCGGCACTCCCTCAGTACTGACCCTCTGACAGTGCGGCACTCCCTCAGTACTGACCCTCTGACAGTGCGGCGCTCCCTCAGTACTTACCCTCTGACAGTGCAGCGCTCCCTCAGTACTGACTCTCTGACAGTGCAGCACTCCCTCAGTACTGACCCTCTGACAGTGCAGCACTCCCTCAGTACTGACCCTCTGACAGTGCAGCAGTCCCTCTGTACTGACCCTCTGGCAGTGCAGCACTCACTCAGTACCGACCCTCTGACAGTGCGGCGCTCCCTCAGTACTGACCCTCTGACAGTGCGGCACTCCCTCAGTACTTACCCTCTGACAGTGCAGCGCTCCCTCAGTACTGACTCTCTGACAGTGCAGCACTCCCTCAGTACTGACCCTCTGACAGTGCAGCTCTCCCTCAGTACTGACCCTCTGACCGTGCGGCACTCCCTCAGTACTGACCCTCTGACAGTGCAGCACTCCCTCAGTACTGACCCTCTGACAGTGCGGCACTCCCTCAGTACTGACCCTCTGACAGTGCAGCACTCCCTCAGTACTGACCCTCTGACAGTGTGGCACTCCCTCAGTACTGACCCTCTGACAGTGCAGCACTCCCTCAGTACTGACCCTCTGACAGTGCGGCACTCCCTCAGTACTGACCCTCTGACAGTGCAGCACTCCCTCAGTACTGACCCTCTGACAGTGCGGCACTCCCTCAGTACTGACCCTCTGACAGTGCAGCACTCCCTCAGTACTGACCCTCTGACAGTGCGGCACTCCCTCAGTACTGACCCTCTGACAGTGCAGCACTCCCTCAGTAGTGACCCTCTGACAGTGCAGCACTCCCTCAGTACTGACCCTCTGACAGTGCAGCACTCCCTCAGTACTGACCCTCTGACAGTGCAGCACTCCCTCAGTAGTGACCCTCTGACAGTGCAGCACTCCCTCAGTACTGACCCTCTGACAGTGCAGCACTCCCTCAGTAGTGACCCTCTGACAGTGCAGCACTCCCTCAGTACTGACCCTCTGACAGTGCAGCACTCCCTCAGTACTGACCCTCTGACAGTGCAGCACTCCCTCAGTACTGACCCTCTGACAGTGCGGCACTCCCTCAGTACTGACTCTCTGACAGTGCAGCACTCCCTCAGTACTGACCCTCTGACAGTGCAGCTCTCCCTCAGTACTGACCCTCTGACCGTGCAGCACTCCCTCAGTACTGACCCTCTGACAGTGCAGCACTCCCTCAGTACTGACCCTCTGACAGTGCGGCACTCCCTCAGTACTGACCCTCTGACAGTGCAGCACTCCCTCAGTACTGACCCTCTGACAGTGCGGCACTCCCTCAGTACTGACCCTCTGACAGTGCAGCACTCCCTCAGTACTGACCCTCTGACAGTGCGGCACTCCCTCAGTACTGACCCTCTGACAGTGCAGCACTCCCTCAGTACTGACCCTCTGACAGTGCAGCACTCCCTCAGTACTGACCGTCTGACAGTGTGGCACTCCCTCAGTACTGACCCTCTGACAGTGCAGCACTCCCTCAGTACTGACCCTCTGACAGTGCAGCACTCCCTCAGTACTGACCCTCTGACAGTGCGGCGCTCCCTCAGTACTGACCCTCTGACAGTGCAGCACTCCCTCAGTACAGACCCTCTGACAGTGCAGCACTCCCTCAGTATTGACCCTCTGACTGTGCGGCACTCCCTCAGTACTGACCCTCTGACAGTGCGGCACTCCCTCAGTACTGACCCTCTGACAGTGCGGCACTCCCTCAGTACTGACCCTCTGACAGTGTAGCTGAGGGAGTCTCAGCTGTACATTGAAGTGTGAAGAATGTGGTGAAACAGTTCTTGCATTATCTCTGATGTGAATGGGAACAGTTGATGCTGCTGGTGAGGTTTGAATACTGAGACGGGACTGGGTTGGCGAATGGACTGGACTCCCTCTCACCCGGACAGAGCAGAGATGCACAGAACGTGAACTGATTCCTGACTGAGATCCGATTCCTTGCCCTGCTGGAGCAGACTAACAGTCAGTGGCTGCGATGGGATCGCTCTGGAGGAGTTTTTTCCTGATAGTGGGATGGCAGCAATTCCGAAAGGGTAAAAGCACATTCCCGTGTTGTGGGTGGTCCACAAATACCCCCCCCCCCCCCCCCCACCGCAATGATGCTCAATCAAGCAGTTAGTAACAGGACAGATTAATGGAAAAAAGCTGCCTTTCTGTAGCGCCAGTCATGACCTTGGGAGCGCCCTCAAAGTGCTTTTTGAAGTCCAGCCACTGTTAATGTCAGGATGTCACAGGAACTGTGTGATACACCCTGGGAAGATCTATATTTCTGAAATGTAATCGGTGTCAATGTCAGGCCCAACATTTGTTGACGTCATGAACAGTCGCCAATTCTGAAGAGACATCTTTATAATTGAACAAACCATGTCACTAATTACATCCAGGCATTAATCCTCTTTGATTAGGGGGCAGCAGGGTAGCACAATGTCTAGCACTGCTGCCGCACAGCTCCAGGGTCCCAGGTTCAATCCCCGGCTTGGGTCACTGTCTGTGCGGAGTCTGCACATCCTCCCCGTGTCTGCGTGGGTTTCCTCCGGGCGCTCCGGTTTCCTCCCACAGTCCAAGGACCTGCAGATTAGGTGGATTGGCCCGTGCTAAATTGCCCCTTAGTGTCCAAAAGGCTAGGTGGGGTTATGGGGACAGGGCGGGGGGAGTGGGCCGAAGTAGGGTGCTCTTTCAGAGGGCCAGTGCAGTCTCGATGGGCTGAATGGCCTCCTTCTGCACCGTAGGAATTCTACAATTGATTGCAGGATGGGAATTAAGAATTGTTAAAGGCGCTGTTGTGATCTGGAAGGCGCTGCCTGAAAGGGCGTTGGACGCAGATTCAATAGGAACTTTGGAAATTGGTTGCGTAATTGAAAAAGGGGGGAAAAAATAAATGAAGAGGGAGGGGCAGGAAGCGAGAGCTCTTTGTAGGAGCTGCCGCAGGTTTGCTGGGCACTGTGGCCTTACTCTGTGCTGCGTCTTTCTCCTGTGTGCCTCCAGCGGAGTAGCAGTAAAGGCTGATCGTCATTAGTTTTTGCCTGGTAAGCAGAATAGGCCTTTTTCATCCTCCACTCTCAAACCAATTACAGCTTATCGGGGCAGTTAAATCAACATTATCACCAGTGTGATTGGATTTTGCAAGCACTTAAGAGAAAGTTGATTTGGCTGAAGTTAGCAAGGCTGCTGTAGTTCTGGTTACTGTGTACAATTTCTGGAGAGCAAACACCTGTGCTCAGCATTGGGACACGGGCCAATTGCATGCTGGAATCGAACACTCCCAGGTGTGGGTTTGGGGCGGCGGAATAGAAAAAGAAAGTTATATCATGCCTCTGACCACCTCGGGGTGCCTGACAGCGCGGTGGAGACAAATACAGGAAATGCGGTCGTCATTCTGCGCACAGCAATATTCCACAAGTAGCAATGTGATCATGACTCGATAACGTGCGCCTGGGCGAGGATGGTGGATGGATAGGGGCCAATCCCAGTGATCAGCGAACACAACCCAAAGCGGGGATTGAATCTGATGTGTGCGCGGATAAGAAATAAAACCTTGCCCTCATACGGCGCCTTTCACAGCCCGCCAGATGTCCCTGCGCGCTGTGCAGCCAACGAGGCGGCAATCACTGCTGCAATGGAGGGAACGCAGCGGCTAATGCATGCACAGCAAGATCCCAGAAACAGCAACGAGGGAATGAGCAGATCGTCTATTCTTGTGATGTCGATTGGGGGATAAATATTGGCCAGGGCACCGGGAGAACTCGGCACTGCTCAACTTTGAGAAGTAATTAATGCAAAATCTCCCTTGCCTTATAAATGTCAGAAAGCTTTGCAACTGAAGTCTTGCATGTTGCACATCGTCTGTAAACGTCATGTATGAATGTAGGAACTCGGAACCAAAGGAAAACACCCTTCCTGCAAAGACGTTTGCATGTTTCAGTGGGATAACCTCTCATTATTCTAAACTCTAGGGGTACAGGTCCAGTCGCCTCAATATTTCCTTACAGGGTAACCCCGCCATCGCTGGTGAACCTCCATTGCACTCCCTCTGTGGCCAGAATATCCTTCCTTAAATAAGGAGACTGATTGTACCCAATGCTCCAGATGCAATCTCACCAGGTGTTCACTCACTTGCAGCTTTACCCCTGGACTCAACTCCCCTTGCAGTAAAGGCAAACCCATCACTTGCCTTCCCTTCTGTTGCTTTCTGCACCCGGCTGTTAGCTTTCAGGGACACCTGAATAAGCCCATCCAGGTTTCTCAATCTCTTAACATTTAACAAAAGAACAAAGAACAAAGAAATGTACAGCACAGGAACAGGCCCTTCGGCCCTCCAAGCCCGTGCCGACCATGCTGCCCAACTAAACTACAATCTTCTACACTTCCTGGGTCCGTATCCCTCTATTCCCATCCTATTCATGTATTTGTCAAGATGCCCCTTAAATGTCACTATCGTCCCTGCTTCCACCACCTCCTCCGGTAGCGAGTTCCAGGCACCCGCTACCCTCTGCGTAAAAAACTTGCCTCGTACATCTACTCTAAACCTTGTCCCTCTCACCTTAAACCTATGCCCCCTAGTAATTGACCCCTCAACCCCGGGGAAAAGCCTCTGACTATCCACTCTGTCTATGCCCCTCATAATTTTGTATACCTCTATCAGGTCTCCCCTCAACCTCCTTCGTTCCAGTGAGAACAAACCGAGTTTATTCAACCTCTCCTCATAGCTAATGCCCTCCATACCAGGCAACATTCTGGTAAATCTCTTCTGCACCCTCTCTAAAGCCTCCACATCCTTCTGGTAGTGTGGCGACCAGAATTGAACACTATACTCCAAGTGTGGCCTAACTAAGGTTCTATACAGCTGCAACATGACTTGCCAATTCTTATACTCAATACCCCGGCCAATGAAGGCAAGCATGCCGTATGCCTTCTTGACTACCTTCTCCACCTGTGTTGCCCCTTTCAGTGACCTGTGGACCTGTACTCCTAGATCTCTCTGACTTTCAATACTCTTGACGGTTCTACCATTCACTGTGTATTCCCTACCTGCATTAGACCTTCCAAAATGCATTACCTCACATTTGTCCGGATTAAACTCCAACTGCCATCTCTCTCTAAATCCTGCTGTATCCTCTGACAGTCCTCATCGCTATCTGGAATTCCACTAACCTTTGTGTCGTCTGCAAACTTACTAATCAGACCAGTTACATTTTCCTCCAAATCATTTATATATACTCCAAACAGCAAAGGTCCCAGCACTGATCCCTGCGGAACACCACTGGTCACAGCCCTCCAATTAGAAAAGCATCCTTCCATTGCTACTCTCTGCCTTCTATGACCTAGCCAGTTCTGTATCCACCTTGCCAGCTCACCCCTGATCCCGTGTGACTTCACCTTTTGTACTAGTCTACCATGAGGGACCTTGTCAAAGGCCTTACTGAAGTCCATATAGACAACATCCACTGCCCTACCTGCATCAATCATCTTTGTGACCTCCTCGAAAAACTCTATCAAGTTAGTGAGACACGACCTCCCCTTCACAAAACCATGCTGCCTCTCACTAATACGTCCATTTGCTTCCAAATGGGAGTAGATCCTGTCTCGAAGAATTCTCTCCAGTAATTTCCCTACCACTGAAGTAAGGCTCACCGGCCTGTAGTTCCCTGGATTATCCTTGCTACCCTTCTTAAACAGAGGAACAACATTGGCTATTCTCCAGTCCTCCGGGACATCACCTGAAGACAGTGAGGATCCAAAGATTTCTGTCAAGGCCTCAGCAATTTCCTCTCCAGCCTCCTTCAGTATTCTGGGGTAGATCCCATCAGGCCCTGGGGATTTATCTACCTTAATATTTTTTAAGACGCCCAACACCTCGTCTTTTTGAATCTCAATGTGACCCAGGCTATCTACACACCCTTCTCCAGACTCAACATCTACCAATTCCTTCTCTTTGGTGAATACTGATGCAAGTACTTTGCCTGACTTTATATTCCATCTGCCACGTTCCTGCCCACTCGCTCAGTCTAAATCCCCCGGAAGCCTCCTTGCATCCTCCTCATGACTCACATTCCCGCCTGGGGCTGGTTTAGCACAGTGGGCCAAACAGCTGGCTTGTGATGCAGAACACGACCAGCAGCACGGGTTCAATTCCTGTACCGGCCCCAGCCCGCTCCTTGCGTTACCCCCACTAGTCACAGCCTGAGAATGACCCGTTTCAGTGCCACCCTGAGAATGATCCATTTATTCCTGGCGCCAGGGTCCCAGGTTCGATTCCCCGCTGGGTCACTGTCTGTGTGGAGTCTGCACATTCTCCCCGTGTCTGTGTGGGTTTCCTCCGGGTGCTCCGGTTTCCTCCCGAGGTCCAAAGATGTGCAGGTTAGGAGGATTGGCCATGCTAAATTGCCCTTAGTGACCAAAAAGGTTAGGAGGGATTATTGGGTTACGGGGATAGGGTGGAAGTGAGGGCTTAAGTGGGTCGGTGCAGACTCGATGGGCCGAATGGCCTCCTTCTGCACTGTATGTTCTATGTTCTATTCCTACTCTCTGTTTTCTGTCCATTAACCAATCCTCAATCCGTGCCACTATATTTCCCCAATCCCATGCGCTCTGATTTTGTTTACTAACCTCCTGCGTGGGACCTTATCGCAAACCTTCTGAAAATCTAAATACATCACATCCACTGGTTCCCCCTTATCTATTCTGTCAGTAACATTCTCAGTAAACTCCAACAGGTTTGTCAAACATGATTTCCCTTGCATAAATCCTTGGGGAAGGGCAGCACGGTGGCGCAGTGGTTAGCACCGCGGCCTCACGGCGCCGAGGACCCGGGTTCAATCCCGGCCCCGGGTTACTGTCCGTGTGGGGTTTGCATGTTCTCCCCGTGTCTGCGTGGGTCTCACCCCCCCCAAAACGATGTGAGGGTAGGTGGATTGGCCACGCTAAATTGACAAAAAAGAATTGGATACTCTAAATTAATTTAATAAAGTAAATCCTTGTGGAGCCCAATCCTACTCTTACTTTCTAGGTTATCACATCCTTTATAACAGGTTCTAGCATTTTCCCCACTACTGATGTACGGCTAACTGGGTTGCAGCTCCTCCTTTTCTCTCTCCCCCCTTTCTTAAATATTGGGGTTACATTTGCTACCTTGTCAAAGCTTACCAGAACACTTTCCGCCTAATGCTTTGTTGATAACATTATGATGGTTTTAAGACTGTGCAGCTTCCTGTTGACTACGAGCAACTCCGATGACTGGAAGACTTTAGGAATGCTGGATTCTAGGTGTTGGGCAATTTAAGGGTTAGTGGGGTGAGAGTGTGTTTGACTGAAGTGGCCATGTTTTTGTTTAAGAATTCTGTTTTGCAGCGCCTGGGTGCTTTTAACAGCCAGAAGGTGAAATTGACAAAGGGATTTGTTATTCAATCTGGGCTAGTGGACTGTGGTTTGACTGGGGAGTCCCTGGGGAGTTAATGTGCTGTTGCAGCCTGCTGGACTCTACAGGGGTGGATTCTGCGCTGTCGGGATTCTCCGTTACTCCAGCAGCGCACCCACGCTCGGAGATTTCCCGATGGCATGTGGCTGCCCATAGCGAAAATCCCATTGGCCGGCTGGCGGGATGGAGAATCTCGCTATCAGAAAAATGGTGCGGCGGGACGGAGAATCGTGCCACGTTTGTTTTTCAGCTGGGGAGGTGTGGTTATTGTTGGGTGGAGCCAATTTGTTTTAGAGAGGCAGTTTTTGGAGATGTTTTGGAGGGAGGAGTTAAATTCTGGGGCGAAATTCTCCCGAAACGGCGCGATGTCCGCCGACTGGTGCCCAAAACGGCGCCAATCAGACGGGCATCGCACCGCCCCAAAGGTGCGGAATGCTCCGCATCTTTGGGGGCCGAGCCCCAACATTGAGGGGCTAGGCCGACGCCGGAGGAATTTCCGCCCCGCCAGCTGGCGGAAACGGCCTTTGTTGCCCCGCCAGCTGGTGCGGAAATGACATCTCCGGGCGGCGCATGCGCGGGAGCGTCAGCGGCCGCTGACAGTTTCCCGCGCATGCGCAGTGGGGAGAGTCTCTTCCACCTCTGCCATGGTGGAGGCCGTGGCGGAGGCGGAAGGGAAAGAGTGCCCCCACGGCACAGGCCCGCCCGCGGATCGGTGGGCCCCGATCGCGGGCCAGGCCACCGTGGGGGCACCCCCCGAGGTCAGATCGCCCCGCGCCCCCCCCCCCCCAGGACCCTGGAGCCCGCCCACGCCGCCTTGTCCCGCCGTTCAAAAGGTGGTTTAATCCACGCCGGCGGGACAGGCAATTTATCGGCGGGACTTCGGCCCATCCGGGCCGGAGAATCGCGGGGGGGCCCGCCAACCGGCGCGATTCCCGCCCCCGCCGAATATCCGGTACCGGAGACTTCGGCAACCGGCGGGGGCGGGATTCACGCCAGCCCCCGGCGATTCTCCGACCCGGCGGGGGCGCGGAGAATGACGCCCCTGATCTGCCTGCGGCTGGGTCCACAATCCTGCCGCAGTAAGGTGGATTGGGAGCTGAATGTTTCTTTTTTTTGTTGTTTAATGGGGAATTGAGTAGAAGTGTTTAAAGCCCTGTTTTTCAGGCTTTTATTTCATTGGGTCCCACTTCTACCAACTGGCCGAACTTTGGGATCCACGCCCGCCGACCTTTGTAACACATGCCAGCTGAACTTTATGATGTATGCTGGCTGACCTCCACAACACCAATTTTGCTAACCTGTCATGCAACAAATGGGCCTTCTTGATCTTCAGGATCTCACTTGTGATTCAATGTTCACTCATCAGTCGAAGATTGAAGTTCTCGCTGCATTCTTTGAAAAGTCGAGAGATTTGTCCCCGAACTGGCCATGTCTTTGAAGTTTTGAGGGTTTTAAACTTCCATTTGTCAGTACTTCTCTGCATATAACACACATGGGCTTTGCATCCTGATTTGCATTGGCACAATTAACAAAGCCACACCTCAAGAAATCATCTTTATCCTGCTTTGTTCCCAGTATGTTCCCAAAAGGATAGAATGGACGGTAAGGGCGGTGGTGTAGCTTTGTTGTTTAAGGATGGCATCCGGGCAATAGTAAGGGATGATATTGGTGCTATGGAGGACAAGGTTGAATCAATTTGGGTGGAAATCAGGAACAGTAAGGCAAAAAGGTCACTGATAGGAGTAGTCTATAGGCCACCAAATAGTAACAGGATGGTAGGGCAGGCAATAAGCAAAGAAATAATGGATGCATGTAGAAATGGTACAGCGGTTATCATGGGAGATTTTAATCTGCATATCGATTGGTTTAACCAGGTTGGTAAAGGCAGCCTGGAGGAGGAGTTTATAGAATGTGTCCGGGATAATTTCCTGGAACAGTATGTAATGGAACCTACAAGGGAACAAGCGGTCCTAGATCTGGTCCTGTGCAATGAGGCGGGATTGATTAATGATCTCATAGTTCGGGATCCTCTTGGAAGGAGCGACCACAATATGGTGGAATTTAAAATACAGTTGGAGGATGACAAGGTAAAATCAAACACTAGTGTTTTGTGCTTAAACAAAGGCGATTACAATGGGATGAGAGAAGAACTAGCTAAGGTAGACTGGGAGCAAGGACTTCATGGTGAAGCAGTTGAGGAACAGTGGAGAACCTTCCGAGCTATCTTTCACAGTGTTCAGAAAAGGTCCATACCGACAAAAAAGAAAGACGGTAGAAAGGGGAAAAATCGACCGTGGATATCTAAGGAGGTGAGGGAGAGTATCAAATTGAAGGAAAAAACATCCAAAGTGGCAAAAATTAGTGGGAGACTAGAGGACTGGGAAGTCTTTAGGGGACAACAGAAAGCTACTAAAAAAGCTATAAAGAAGAGTAAGGTAGACTATGAAAGTAAACTGGCTCAGAACATAAAAGCAGATAGTAAAAGCTTCTACAAATATATAAGACAAAAAAGAGTGGCTAAGGTAAATATTGGTCCTTTGGAAGATGAGAAGGGAGATTTAATAATAGGAGACGGGGAAATGGCTGAGGAACTGAACAGGTTTTTTGGGTCGGTCTTCACAGTGGAAGACACAAATAACATGCCAGTGACTGATGGAAATAAAGATATGATAAGTGAGGACCTTGAGATGATTGTAATCACTAAGGAGGCAGTATTGGGCAAGCTAATGGGGCTAAAGGTAGACAAGTCTCCTGGCCCTGATGGGATGCATCCCAGAGTGTTAAAAGAGATGGCTAGGGAAATTGTAAACGCACTAGTGATAATTTATCAAAATTCACTAGACTCTGGGGTGGTCCCAGAGGATTGGAAAGTAGCAAACGTGACACCACTGTTTAAAAAAGGTCGGCAGAAAGCGGGTAATTATAGGCCGGTAAGCTTAACTTCGGTTGTAGGGAAAATGCTGGAATCTATCATTAAGGAGGAAATAGCGGGGCACCTGGAGGGAAATTGTCCCACTGGGCAGATGCAGCATGGGTTCATAAAGGGTAGGTCGTGTCTGACTAATTTGGTAGAATTTTTTGAGGACGTTACCAGTGCAGTAGATAATGGGGAGCCAATGGATGTGGTATATCTGGATTTCCAGAAAGCTTTTGACAAGGTGCCACACAAAAGGTTGCTGCATAAACTAAAGATGCATGGCATTGAGGGTAAAGTGGTAGCATGGGTAGAGAATTGGTTAACTAACAGAAAGCAGAGAATGGGGATAAATGGGTGTTTCTCTGGTTGGCAACCTGTAACTAGTGGGGTCCCACAAGGATCAGTGTTGGGCCCGCAGTTGTTCACAATTTACATAGATAATTTGGAGTTGGGGACCAAGTGCAATGTGGCAAAGTTTGCAGACGACACTAAGATGAGTGGGAAAGCAAAAAGTGCAGAGGATACCGGAAGTCTGCAGAAGGATTTGGATAGGTTAGGTGAATGGGCTAGGGTCTGGCAGATGGAATTCAATGTTGCCAAGTGTGAGACTATCCATTTTGGGAGGAATAACAACAGAATGGATTATTATTTAAACGGTAAGATGTTAAAACATGCTGCTGTGTAGAGGGACCTAGGTGTGCTGGTGCACGAGTCGCAAAAGGTTGGTGTGCAGGTGCAACAGGTGATTAAGAACATAAGAACATAAGAACTAGGAGCAGGAGTAGGCCATCTGGCCCCTCGAGCCTGCTCCACCATTCAATGAGATCATGGCTGATCTTTTGTGGACTCAGCTCCACTTTCCGGCCCGAACACCATAACCCTTAATCCCTTTATTCTTCAAAAAACTATCTATCTTTATCTTAAAAACATTTCATGAAGGAGCCTCTACTGCTTCACTGGGCAAGGAATTCCATAGATCCACAACCCTTTGGGTGAAGAAGATCCTCCTAAACTCAGTCCTAAATCTACTTCCCCTTATTTTGAGGCTATGCCCCCTAGTTCTGCTTTCACTCACCAGTGGAAACAACCTGCCCGCATCTATCCTATCTATTCCCTTCATAATTTTATATGTTTCTATAAGATCCCCCCTCATCCTTCTAAATTCCAACGAGTACAGTCCCAGTCTACTCAACCTCTCCTCATAATCCAACCCCTTCAGCTCTGGGATTAACCTAGTGAATCTCCTCCCCACTCCCTCCAGTGCCAATATGTCCTTTCTCAGGCAAGGAGACCAAAACTGAACACAATACTCCAGGTGTGGTCTCAAAAGAGGCTAATCGAGTTTTGTCTTTCATTGCTAGAGGGATGGAGTTCAAGACTAGTGAGGTTATGCTGCAATTGTATAGGGTGTTGGTGAGGCCGCATCTGGAGTATTGTGTTCAGTTTTGGTCTCCTTGCCTGAGAAAGGACATATTGGCACTGGAGGGAGTGCAGAGGAGATTCACTAGGTTGATCCCAGAGTTGAGGGGATTAGATTATGACGAGAGGTTGAGTAGACTGGGACTGTACTCATTGGAGTTTAGAAGGATGCGGGGGGATCTTATTGAAATATATAAAATTATGAAAGGAATAGATAGGATAGATGCGGGCAGGTTGTTTCCACTGGTCGGGGAAAGCAGAACTAGGGGGCATAGCCTCAAAATAAGGGGAAGTAGATTTAGGACGGAGTGTAGGAGGAACTTCTTCACCCAAAGGGTTGTGAATCTCTGGAATTCCTTGCCCAGTGAAGCAGTTGAGGCTCCTTCTTTAAACGTTTTTAAGAAAAAGATAGATGCCTTTCTAAAGAATAAAGGGATTTGGGGATATGGTGTACGGGCCGGAGAGTGGAGCTGAGTCCACAAAGATCAGCCATGATCTCATTAAATGGCGGAGCAGGCTCGAGGCGCCAGATGGCCTACTCCTGCTCCTGGTTCTTATATCAGTTTCTTCTCAATGGATTGTTCACCAAAGGCCCTGAGCTCTGCTTTGTCCTGCCATGGGCTCTCTGAACAGCTCTCTCCAGCAGATTCAGATGTGCGATTCTGGCCCGTTTCTGTCTCTGGCCCTCTCTCCTCCTTATTATGAAATGATCCATCTTCAATAGATGTAGATTAGTACAGTCATAGATTATCATAGAATTTACAGTGCAGAAGGAGGCCATTCGGCCCATCGAGTCTGCACCGGCTCTTGGAAAGAGCACCCTACCAAAGGTCAACACGTCCAGCCTATCCCCATAACCCAGTAACCCCACCCAACACCAACGGCAATTTCGGACACTAAGGGCAATTTACCGTGGCCAATCCACCTAACCTGCACATCTTTGGACTGTGGAAGGAAACCGGAGCACCCGGAGGAAACCCACGCAGACACGGGGAGGATGTGCAGACTCCGCCAGTCAGTGACCCAAGCCGGAATCGAACCTGGGACCCTGGAGCTGTGAAGCAATTGTGCTATCCACAATGCTACCGTGCTGCCCAAGTCCCGCTGCCTTGTTTTCTGGCAGTTGCAAAATGAGGAATTTTGCCTCCGTGATGTGACAGCCAAAGCAGAGACGTACAGGACGCGTGCCCCATCCTGCTGTCTGCCGTAGTTCCTGGCGGGAAGGCTCCATCGTTTGTATTTAAAAACAGGTCACGGCCGGCAATGTTTTGTTTTCAAGAGATTTGGTATTTGGACAGAGCGCAGACATCAGGAAGAGACGGTACTGGGACAGGGCGCTGATGTCAGGAGGAGACGGGACTGGGACAGCGCGCTGATGCCAGGAGGAGACGGTACTGGGACAGGGCGCTGATGTCAGGAGGAGACGGTACTGGGACAGCGCGCTGACGCCAGGAGGAGACGGGACTGGGACAGCGCGCTGACGCCAGGAGGAGACGGTACTGGGACAGCGCGCTGATGTCAGGAGGAGACGGGACTGGGACAGCGCGCTGACGCCAGGAGGAGACGGGACTGGGACAGCGCGCTGACGTCAGGAGGAGACGGGACTGGGACAGCGCGCTGACGCCAGGAGGAGACGGGACTGGGACAGGGCGCTGATGTCAGGAGGAGACGGGACTGGGACAGAGCGCTGACGTCAGGAAGAGACGGTACTGGGACAGGGCGCTGATGTCAGGAGGAGACGGGACTGGGACAGCGCGCTGACGCCAGGAGGAGACGGTACTGGGACAGGGCGCTGATGTCAGGAGGACACGGGACTGGGACAGAGCGCTGACGTCAGGAGGAGACGGTACTGGGACAGGGCGCTGACGTCAGGAGGAGACGGTACTGGGACAGGGTGCTGACGTCAGGAGGAGACGGTACTGGGACAGAGCGCTGACGTCAGGAGGAGACGGTACTGGGACAGAGCGCTGACGTCAGGAAGAGACGGGACTGGGACAGAGCGCTGACGTCAGAAGGAGACGGTACTGGGACAGGGCGCTGACGTCAGGAGGAGACGGTACTGGGACAGGGTGCTGACGTCAGGAGGAGACGGTACTGGGACAGAGCGCTGACGTCAGGACGAGACGGGACTGGGACAGAGCGCTGACGTCAGCAAGAGACGGTACTGGGACAGAGCGCTGACGTCAGGAGGAGACAGTACTGGGACAGGGCGCTGACGTCAGGAGGAGACGGTACTGGGACAGAGCGCTGACATCAGGAAGAGACGGTACTGGGACAGAGCGCTGACGTCAGGAGGAGACGGTACTGGGACAGCGCGCTGACGTCAGGAGGAGACGGTACTGGGACAGGGCGCTGACGCCAGGAGGAGACGGTACTGGGACAGCGCGCTGACGTCAGGAGGAGACGGTACTGGGACAGAGCGCTGACGTCAGGAGGAGACGGTACTGGGACAGAGCGCTGACGTCAGGAGGAGGCGAAACTGGGACAGAGCGCTGACGTCAGGAGGAGACGGTACTGGGACAGCGCGCTGACGTCAGGAGGAGACGGTACTGGGACAGCGCGCTGACGTCAGGAGGAGACGGTACTGGGACAGCGCGCTGACGTCAGGAGGAGACGGTACTGGGACAGCGCGCCGACGTCAGTAGGAGACGGTACTGGGACAGCGCGCTGACGTCAGGAGGAGACGGTACTGGGACAGCGCGCTGACGTCAGGAGGAGACGGTACTGGGACAGCGCGCTGACGTCAGGAGGAGACGGTCCTGGGACAGCGCGCTGACGTCAGGAGGAGACGGTACTGGGACAGCGCGCTGACGTCAGGAGGAGACGGTACTGGGACAGCGCGCTGACGTCAGGAGGAGACGGTACTGGGACAGCGCGCTGACGTCAGGAGGACACGGTACTGGGACAGCGCGCTGACGTCAGGAGGAGGCGAAACTGAGACAGAGCGCTGACATCAGGAGGAGGCGGTACTGGGACAGAGCCCTGACGTCCGGAGGAGACGGGACTGGGACAGCGCGCTGACATCAGGAGGAGACGGTACTGGGACAGAGCGCTGACGTCAGGAGGAGACGGTACTGGGATAGGGCGCTGACGTCAGGAGGAGACGGTACTGGGGCAGGGCGCTGACGTCAGGAGGAGACGGTACTGGGACAGGGCGCTGACGTCAGGAGGAGACGGTACTGGGCCAGCGCGCTGACATAACGAGGAGACGGTACTGGGCCAGAGCGCTGACGTCAGGAGGAGACGGTACTGGGACAGAGCGCTGACATCAGGAAGAGACGGTACTGGGACAGAGCGCTGACGTCAGGAGGAGACGGTACTGGGACAGAGCGCTGACGTCAGGAGGAGACGGTACTGGGACAGAGCGCTGACGTCAGGAGGAGACGGTACTGGGACAGCGCGCTGACGTCAGGAGGAGACGGGACTGGGACAGCGCGCTGACGTCTGGAGGAGACGGTACTGGGACAGCGCGCTGACGTCAGGAGGAGACGGTACTGGGACAGCGCGCTGACATCAGGAGGAGGCGAAACTGGGACAGCACGCTGACGGCAGGAGGAGATGGCACTGGGACAGCGCGCTGACGGCAGGAGGAGACGGTACTGGGACAGCGCGCTGACGTCAGGAGGAGACGGTATTGGGACAGCGCGCTGACGTCAGGAGGAGACGGCACTGGGACAGGGCGCTGACGTCAGGAGGAGACGGCACTGGGACAGAGCGCTGACGTCAGGAGGAGACGGTACTGGGACAGCGCGCTGACGACAGGAGGAGATGGTACTGGGACAGCGCACTGACGTCAGGAGGAGACGGCACTGGGACAGCGCGCTGACGTCAGGAGGAGACGGTACTGGGACAGCTCGCTGACATCAGGAGGAGACGGGACTGGGACAGCGCGCTGACGTCAGGAGGAGACGGGACTGGGACAGCGAGCTGACGTCAGGAGGAGACGGTATTGGGACAGCGCGCTGACGTCAGGAGGAGACGGTACTGGGACAGGGCGCTGACGTCAGGAGGAGACGGCACTGGGACAGCGCGCTGACGTCAGGAGGAGACGGTACTGGGACAGCGCGCTGACGTCAGGAGGAGACGGTACTGGGACAGCGCGCTGACGTCAGGAGGAGACGGTACTGGGACAGCGCGCTGACGTCAGGAGGAGATGGTACTGGGACAGGGCGCTGACGTCAGGAGGAGACGGGACTGGGACAGCGCGCTGAGGTCAGGAGGAGACGGTACTGGGACAGAGCGCTGACATCAGGAGGAGACGGTACTGGGACAGGGCGCTGACGTCAGGAGGAGACGGTACTGGGACAGCGCGCTGACGTCAGGAGGAGACGGTACTGGGACAGGGCGCTGACGTCAGGAGGAGACGGTACTGGGACAGCGCGCTGACGTCAGGAGGAGACGGTACTGGGACAGAGCGCTGACATCAGGAGGAGACGGGACTGGGACAGCGCGCTGACGTCAGGAGGAGACGGTACTGGGACAGAGCGCTGACGTCAGGAGGAGACGGTACTGGGACAGGGCGCTGACGTCAGGAGGAGACGGTACTGGGCCAGCGCGCTGACATCAGGAGGAGACGGTACTGGGCCAGCGCGCTGACGTCAGGAGGAGACGGGACTGGGACAGAGCGCTGACATCAGGAGGAGATGGTACTGGGACAGAGCGCTGACATCAGGAAGAGACGGTACTGGGACAGAGCGCTGACGTCAGGAGGAGACGGTACTGGGACAGCGCGCTGACGTCAGGAGGAGACGGTACTGGGACAGAGGGCTGACATCAGGAAGAGACGGTACTGGGACAGAGCGCTGACGTCAGGAGGAGACGGTACTGGGACAGCGCGCTGACGTCAGGAGGAGACGGTACTGGGACAGCGCGCTGACGTCAGGAGGAGACGGTACTGGGACAGGGCGCTGACGCCAGGAGGAGACGGTACTGGGACAGGGCGCTGACGCCAGGAGGAGACGGTACTGGGACAGCGCGCTGACGTCAGGAGGAGACGGTACTGGGACAGCGCGCTGACGTCAGGAGGAGACGGTACTGGGACAGCGCGCTGACGTCAGGAGGAGACGGTACTGAGACAGCGCGCTGACGTCAGGAGGAGACGGTACTGGGACAGCGCGCTGACGCCAGGAGGAGACGGTACTGGGACAGGGCGCTGACGTCAGGAGGAGACGGTACTGGGACAGCGCGCTGACGTCAGGAGGAGACGGTACTGGGACAGCGCGCTGACGTCAGGAGGAGACGGTACTGGGACAGCGCGCTGACGTCAGGAGGAGACGGTACTGGGACAGCGCGCTGACGTCAGGAGGAGACGGTCCTGGGACAGCGCGCTGTCGTCAGGAGGAGACGGTACTGGGACGGCGCGCTGACGTCAGGAGGAGACGGTACTGGGACAGCGCGCTGACGTCAAGAGGACACGGTACTGGGACAGCGCGCTGACGTCAGGAGGAGGCGAAACTGAGACAGCGCGCTGACGGCAGGAGGAGACGGTACTGGGACAGAGCCCTGACATCAGGAGGAGACGGGACTGCGACAGCGTGCTGACGTCAGGAAGAGACGGTACTGGGACAGCGCGCTGACGTCCGGAGGAGACGGTACTGGGACAGCGCCCTGACATCAGGAGGAGACGGGACTGCGACAGCGTGCTGACGTCAGGAGGAGACGGTACTGGGACAGCGCGCTGACGTCAGGAGGAGACGGTACTGGGACAGAGCGCTAACGTCAGGAGGAGACGGTACTGGGACAGCGCGCTGACGTCATGAGGAGACGGTACTGGGACAGAGCGCTGACGTCAGGAGGAGACGGGACTGCGACAGCGTGCTGACGTCAGGAGGAGACGGTACTGGGACAGCGCGCTGACGTCAGGAGGAGACGGTACTGGGACAGAGCGCTGACGTCAGGAGGAGACGGGACTGGGACAGAGCGCTGACGTCAGGAGGAGACGGTACTGGGACAGAGCGCTGACGTCAGGAGGAGACGGTACTGGGACAGAGCGCTAACGTCAGGAGGAGACGGTACTGGGACAGAGCGCTGACTTCAGGAGGAGACGGTACTGGGACAGCGCGCTGACGTCATGAGGAGACGGTACTGGGACAGAGCGCTGACGTCAGGAGGAGACGGTACTGGGACAGCGCGCTGACGTCAGGAGGAGACGGGACTGGGACAGAGCGCTGACGTCAGGAGGAGACGGTACTGGGACAGAGCGCTGACGTCAGGAGGAGACGGTACTGGGACAGAGCGCTAACGTCAGGAGGAGACGGTACTGGGACAGAGCGCTGACTTCAGGAGGAGACGGTCCTGGGACAGCGCGCTGACGGCAGGAGGAGACGGTACTGGGACAGAGCGCTGACGGCAGGAGGAGACGGTACTGGGACAGCGCCCTGACGTCAGGTGGAGACGGTACTGGGACAGCGCGCTGACGGCAGGAGGAGACGGTACTGGGGCAGCGCGCTGACGTCAGGAGGAGACGGTACTGGGACAGCGCGCTGACGTCAGGAGGAGACGGGACTGGGACAGGGTGCTGACATCAGGAGGAGACGGTACTGGGACAGCGCGCTGACGTCAGGAGGAGACGGGACTGGGACAGCGCGCTGACGTCAGGAGGAGACGGTACTGGGACAGGGCGCTGACGTCAGGAGGAGACGGTACTGGGACAGCGCGCTGACGTCAGGAGGAGACGGTACTGGGACAGCGCGCTGACGTCAGGAGGAGACGGTACTGGGACAGCGCGCTGACGTCAGGAGGAGACGGTACTGGGACAGCGCGCTGACGTCAGGAGGAGACGGTACTGGGGCAGCGCGCTGACGTCAGGAGGAGACGGGACTGGGACAGCGCCCTGACGTCAGGAGGAGACGGGACTGGGACAGAGACCTGACGTCAGGAGGAGACGGGACTGCGACAGCGTGCTGACGTCAGGAGGAGACGGTACTGGGACAGCGCGCTGACGTCAGGAGGAGACGGCACTGGGACAGAGCCCTGACATCAGGAGGAGACGGGACTGCGACAGCGTGCTGACGTCAGGAGGAGACGGTACTGGGACAGCGCGCTGACGTCAGGAGGAGACGGTACTGGGACAGAGCGCTAACGTCAGGAGGAGACGGTACTGGGACAGCGCGCTGACGTCAGGAGGAGACGGTACTGGGACAGAGCGCTGACGTCAGGAGGAGACGGTACTGGGAGAGGGCGCTGACGGCAGGAGGAGACGGTACTGGGACAGAGCGCTGACGGCAGGAGGAGACGGTACTGGGACAGAGCGCTGACGTCAGGAGGAGACGGGACTGGGACAGCGCGCTGACGTCAGGAGGAGACGGTACTGGGACAGGGCGCTGACGGCAGGAGGAGACGGTACTGGGACATGGCGCTGACGGCAGGAGGAGACGGTACTGGGACAGAGCGCTGACGGCAGGAGGAGACGGTACTGGGACAGAGCGCTGACGGCAGGAGGAGACGGTACTGGGACAGCGCCCTGACGTCAGGTGGAGACGGTACTGGGACAGCGCGCTGACGGCAGGAGGAGACGGTACTGGGACAGAGCGCTGACGTCAGGAGGAGACGGTACTGGGACAGGGCGCTGACGGCAGGAGGAGACGGTACTGGGACAGCGCGCTGACATCACGAGGAGACGGTACTGGGCCAGAGCCCTGACGTCCGGAGGAGACGGGACTGGGACAGCGCGCTGACATCAGGAGGAGACGGTACTGGGACAGAGCCCTGACGTCCGGAGGAGACGGGACTGGGACAGAGCCCTGACGTCCGGAGGAGACGGGACTGGGACAGCGCGCTGACATCAGGAGGAGACGGTACTGGGACAGAGCGCTGACGTCAGGAGGAGACGGTACTGGGATAGGGCGCTGACGTCAGGAGGAGACGGTACTGGGACAGCGCGCTGACGTCAGGAGGAGACGGGACTGGGACAGCGCGCTGACGTCTGGAGGAGACGGTACTGGGACAGCGCGCTGACGTCAGGAGGAGACGGTACTGGGACAGCGCGCTGACATCAGGAGGAGGCGAAACTGGGACAGCACGCTGACGGCAGGAGGAGATGGCACTGGGACAGCGCGCTGACGGCAGGAGGAGACGGTACTGGGACAGCGCGCTGACGTCAGGAGGAGACGGTATTGGGACAGCGCGCTGACGTCAGGAGGAGACGGCACTGGGACAGGGCGCTGACGTCAGGAGGAGACGGCACTGGGACAGAGCGCTGACGTCAGGAGGAGACGGTACTGGGACAGCGCGCTGACGACAGGAGGAGACGGTACTGGGACAGCGCACTGACGTCAGGAGGAGACGGCACTGGGACAGCGCGCTGACGTCAGGAGGAGACGGTACTGGGACAGCGCGCTGACATCAGGAGGAGACGGGACTGGGACAGCGCGCTGACGTCAGGAGGAGACGGGACTGGGACAGCGAGCTGACGTCAGGAGGAGACGGTATTGGGACAGCGCGCTGACGTCAGGAGGAGACGGTACTGGGACAGGGCGCTGACGTCAGGAGGCGACGGCACTGGGACAGCGCGCTGACGTCAGGAGGAGACGGTACTGGGACAGCGCGCTGACGTCAGGAGGAGACGGTACTGGGACAGCGCGCTGACGTCAGGAGGAGACGGTACTGGGACAGCGCGCTGACGTCAGGAGGAGATGGTACTGGGACAGGGCGCTGACGTCAGGAGGAGACGGGACTGGGACAGCGCGCTGAGGTCAGGAGGAGACGGTACTGGGACAGAGCGCTGACATCAGGAGGAGACGGTACTGGGACAGGGCGCTGACGTCAGGAGGAGACGGTACTGGGACAGGGCGCTGACGTCAGGAGGAGACGGTACTGGGACAGGGCGCTGACGTCAGGAGGAGACGGTACTGGGACAGGGCGCTGACGTCAGGAGGAGACGGTACTGGGACAGCGCGCTGACGTCAGGAGGAGACGGTGCTGGGACAGCGCGCTGACGTCAGGAGGAGACGGGACTGGGACAGCGCGCTGACGTCAGGAGGAGACGGTACTGGGACAGCGCGCTGACGTCAGGAGGAGACGGTACTGGGACAGCGCGCTGACGTCAGGAGGAGACGGGACTGGGACAGAGCGCTGACATCAGGAGGAGATGGTACTGGGACAGAGCGCTGACATCAGGAAGAGACGGTACTGGGACAGAGCGCTGACGTCAGGAGGAGACGGTACTGGGACAGCGCGCTGACGTCAGGAGGAGACGGTACTGGGACAGAGGGCTGACATCAGGAAGAGACGGTACTGGGACAGAGCGCTGACGTCAGGAGGAGACGGTACTGGGACAGCGCGCTGACGTCAGGAGGAGACGGTACTGGGACAGCGCGCTGACGTCAGGAGGAGACGGTACTGGGACAGGGCGCTGACGCCAGGAGGAGACGGTACTGGGACAGGGCGCTGACGCCAGGAGGAGACGGTACTGGGACAGCGCGCTGACGTCAGGAGGAGACGGTACTGGGACAGCGCGCTGACGTCAGGAGGAGACGGTACTGGGACAGCGCGCTGACGTCAGGAGGAGACGGTACTGGGACAGCGCGCTGACGTCAGGAGGAGACGGTACTGGGACAGCGCGCTGACGTCAGGAGGAGACGGTCCTGGGACAGCGCGCTGTCGTCAGGAGGAGACGGTACTGGGACGGCGCGCTGACGTCAGGAGGAGACGGTACTGGGACAGCGCGCTGACGTCAAGAGGACACGGTACTGGGACAGCGCGCTGACGTCAGGAGGAGGCGAAACTGAGACAGCGCGCTGACGGCAGGAGGAGACGGCACTGGGACAGAGCCCTGACATCAGGAGGAGACGGGACTGCGACAGCGCGCTGACGTCAGGAAGAGACGGTACTGGGACAGCGCGCTGACGTCCGGAGGAGACGGTACTGGGACAGCGCCCTGACATCAGGAGGAGACGGGACTGCGACAGCGTGCTGACGTCAGGAAGAGACGGTACTGGGACAGCGCGCTGACGTCCGGAGGAGACGGTACTGGGACAGAGCCCTGACATCAGGAGGAGACGGGACTGCGACAGCGCGCTGATGTCAGGAGGAGACGGTACTGGGACAGCGCGCTGACGTCAGGAGGAGACGGTACTGGGACAGAGCGCTAACGTCAGGAGGAGACGGTACTGGGACAGCGCGCTGACGTCAGGAAGAGACGGTACTGGGACAGCGCGCTGATGTCCGGAGGAGACGGTACTGGGACAGAGCCCTGACATCAGGAGGAGACGGGACTGCGACAGCGCGCTGATGTCAGGAGGAGACGGTACTGGGACAGCGCGCTGACGTCAGGAGGAGACGGTACTGGGACAGAGCGCTAACGTCAGGAGGAGACGGTACTGGGACAGCGCGCTGACGTCAGGAGGAGACGGTACTGGGACAGAGCGCTGACGTCAGGAGGAGACGGTACTGGGACAGAGCGCTAACGTCAGGAGGAGACGGTACTGGGACAGAGCGCTGACTTCAGGAGGAGACGGTCCTGGGACAGCGCGCTGACGGCAGGAGGAGACGGTACTGGGACAGAGCGCTGACGGCAGGAGGAGACGGTACTGGGACAGCGCCCTGACGTCGGGTGGAGACGGTACTGGGACAGCGCGCTGACGGCAGGAGGAGACGGTACTGGGGCAGCGCGCTGACGTCAGGAGGAGACGGTACTGGGACAGCGCGCTGACGTCAGGAGGAGACGGGACTGGGACAGGGTGCTGACATCAGGAGGAGACGGTACTGGGACAGCGCGCTGACGTCAGGAGGAGACGGGACTGGGACAGCGCGCTGACGTCAGGAGGAGACGGTACTGGGACAGGGCGCTGACGTCAGGAGGAGACGGTACTGGGACAGCGCGCTGACGTCAGGAGGAGACGGTACTGGGACAGCGCGCTGACGTCAGGAGGAGACGGTACTGGGACAGCGCGCTGACGTCAGGAGGAGACGGTACTGGGACAGCGCGCTGACGTCAGGAGGAGACGGTACTGGGGCAGCGCGCTGACGTCAGGAGGAGACGGGACTGGGACAGCGCCCTGACGTCAGGAGGAGACGGGACTGGGACAGAGCCCTGACGTCAGGAGGAGACGGGACTGCGACAGCGCGCTGACGGCAGGAGGAGACGGTACTGGGGCAGCGCGCTGACGTCAGGAGGAGACGGTACTGGGACAGCGCGCTGACGTCAGGAGGAGACGGGACTGGGACAGGGTGCTGACATCAGGAGGAGACGGTACTGGGACAGGGTGCTGACGTCAGGAGGAGACGGTACTGGGACAGCGCGCTGACGGCAGGAGGAGACGGTACTGGGGCAGCGCGCTGACGTCAGGAGGAGACGGTACTGGGACAGCGCGCTGACGTCAGGAGGAGACGGTACTGGGGCAGCGCGCTGACGTCAGGAGGAGACGGTACTGGGACAGCGCGCTGACGTCAGGAGGAGACGGGACTGGGACAGGGTGCTGACATCAGGAGGAGACGGTACTGGGACAGCGCGCTGACGTCAGGAGGAGACGGGACTGGGACAGCGCGCTGACGTCAGGAGGAGACGGTACTGGGACAGGGCGCTGACGTCAGGAGGAGACGGTACTGGGAGAGGGCGCTGACGGCAGGAGGAGACGGTACTGGGACAGCGCTGACGGCAGGAGGAGACGGTACTGGGACAGAGCGCTGACGTCAGGAGGAGACGGGACTGGGACAGCGCGCTGACGTCAGGAGGAGACGGTACTGGGACATGGCGCTGACGGCAGGAGGAGACGGTACTGGGACAGAGCGCTGACGGCAGGAGGAGACGGTACTGGGACAGAGCGCTGACGTCAGGAGGAGACGGTACTGAGACAGCGCGCTGACGTCAGGAGGAGACGGTACTGGGACAGCGCGCTGACGCCAGGAGGAGACGGTACTGGGACAGGGCGCTGACGTCAGGAGGAGACGGTACTGGGACAGCGCGCTGACGTCAGGAGGAGACGGTACTGGGACAGCGCGCTGACGTCAGGAGGAGACGGTACTGGGACAGCGCGCTGACGTCAGGAGGAGACGGTACTGGGACAGCGCGCTGACGTCAGGAGGAGACGGTCCTGGGACAGCGCGCTGTCGTCAGGAGGAGACGGTACTGGGACGGCGCGCTGACGTCAGGAGGAGACGGTACTGGGACAGCGGCTGACGTCAAGAGGACACGGTACTGGGACAGCGCGCTGACGTCAGGAGGAGGCGAAACTGAGACAGCGCGCTGACGGCAGGAGGAGACGGTACTGGGACAGAGCCCTGACATCAGGAGGAGACGGGACTGCGACAGCGTGCTGACGTCAGGAAGAGACGGTACTGGGACAGCGCGCTGACGTCCGGAGGAGACGGTACTGGGACAGCGCCCTGACATCAGGAGGAGACGGGACTGCGACAGCGTGCTGACGTCAGGAGGAGACGGTACTGGGACAGCGCGCTGACGTCAGGAGGAGACGGTACTGGGACAGAGCGCTAACGTCAGGAGGAGACGGTACTGGGACAGCGCGCTGACGTCATGAGGAGACGGTACTTGGACAGAGCGCTGACGTCAGGAGGAGACGGTACTGGGACAGCGCGCTGACGTCAGGAGGAGACGGGACTGGGACAGAGCGCTGACGTCAGGAGGAGACGGTACTGGGACAGAGCGCTGACGTCAGGAGGAGACGGTACTGGGACAGAGCGCTAACGTCAGGAGGAGACGGTACTGGGACAGAGCGCTGACTTCAGGAGGAGACGGTACTGGGACAGCGCGCTGACGTCATGAGGAGACGGTACTGGGACAGAGCGCTGACGTCAGGAGGAGACGGTACTGGGACAGCGCGCTGACGTCAGGAGGAGACGGGATTGGGACAGAGCGCTGACGTCAGGAGGAGACGGTACTGGGACAGAGCGCTGACGTCAGGAGGAGACGGTACTGGGACAGAGCGCTAACGTCAGGAGGAGACGGTACTGGGACAGAGCGCTGACTTCAGGAGGAGACGGTCCTGGGACAGCGCGCTGACGGCAGGAGGAGACGGTACTGGGACAGAGCGCTGACGGCAGGAGGAGACGGTACTGGGACAGCGCCCTGACGTCAGGTGGAGACGGTACTGGGACAGCGCGCTGACGGCAGGAGGAGACGGTACTGGGGCAGCGCGCTGACGTCAGGAGGAGACGGTACTGGGACAGCGCGCTGACGTCAGGAGGAGACGGGACTGGGACAGGGTGCTGACATCAGGAGGAGACGGTACTGGGACAGCGCGCTGACGTCAGGAGGAGACGGGACTGGGACAGCGCGCTGACGTCAGGAGGAGACGGTACTGGGACAGGGCGCTGACGTCAGGAGGAGACGGTACTGGGACAGCGCGCTGACGTCAGGAGGAGACGGTACTGGGACAGCGCGCTGACGTCAGGAGGAGACGGTACTGGGACAGCGCGCTGACGTCAGGAGGAGACGGTACTGGGACAGCGCGCTGACGTCAGGAGGAGACGGTACTGGGGCAGCGCGCTGACGTCAGGAGGAGACGGGACTGGGACAGCGCCCTGACGTCAGGAGGAGACGGGACTGGGACAGAGCCCTGACGTCAGGAGGAGACGGGACTGCGACAGCGTGCTGACGTCAGGAGGAGACGGTACTGGGACAGCGCGCTGACGTCAGGAGGAGACGGTACTGGGACAGAGCCCTGACATCAGGAGGAGACGGGACTGCGACAGCGTGCTGACGTCAGGAGGAGACGGTACTGGGACAGCGCGCTGACGTCAGGAGGAGACGGTACTGGGACAGAGCGCTAACGTCAGGAGGAGACGGTACTGGGACAGCGCGCTGACGTCAGGAGGAGACGGTACTGGGACAGAGCGCTGACGTCAGGAGGAGACGGTACTGGGACAGAGCGCTGACGGCAGGAGGAGACGGTACTGGGACAGAGCGCTGACGGCAGGAGGAGACGGTACTGGGACAGAGCGCTGACGTCAGGAGGAGACGGGACTGGGACAGCGCGCTGACGTCAGGAGGAGACGGTACTGGGACAGGGCGCTGACGGCAGGAGGAGACGGTACTGGGACATGGCGCTGACGGCAGGAGGAGACGGTACTGGGACAGAGCGCTGACGGCAGGAGGAGACGGTACTGGGACAGAGCGCTGACGGCAGGAGGAGACGGTACTGGGACAGCGCCCTGACGTCAGGTGGAGACGGTACTGGGACAGCGCGCTGACGGCAGGAGGAGACGGTACTGGGACAGAGCGCTGACGTCAGGAGGAGACGGTACTGGGACAGGGCGCTGACGGCAGGGGGAGACGGTACTGGGACAGCGCGCTGACGTCAGGAGGAGGCGAAACTGAGACAGAGCGCTGACATCAGGAGGAGGCGGTACTGGGACAGAGCCCTGACGTCCGGAGGAGACGGGACTGGGACAGCGCGCTCACATCAGGAGGAGGCGGTACTGGGACAGAGCCCTGACGTCAGGAGGAGACGGTACTGGGATAGGGCGCTGACGTCAGGAGGAGACGGTACTGGGGCAGGGCGCTGACGTCAGGAGGAGACGGTACTGGGACAGGGCGCTGACGTCAGGAGGAGACGGTACTGGGACAGGGCGCTGACGTCAGGAGGAGACGGTACTGGGCCAGAGCGCTGACGTCAGGAGGAGACGGTACTGGGACAGAGCGCTGACATCAGGAAGAGACGGTACTGGGACAGAGCGCTGACGTCAGGAGGAGACGGTACTGGGACAGAGCGCTGACGTCAGGAGGAGACGGTACTGGGACAGAGCGCTGACGTCAGGAGGAGACGGTACTGGGACAGCGCGCTGACGTCAGGAGGAGACGGTACTGGGACAGCGCGCTGACGTCTGGAGGAGACGGTACTGGGACAGCGCGCTGACGTCAGGAGGAGACGGTACTGGGACAGCGCGCTGACATCAGGAGGAGGCGAAACTGGGACAGCACGCTGACGGCAGGAGGAGACGGCACTGGGACAGCGCGCTGACGGCAGGAGGAGACGGTACTGGGACAGCGCGCTGACGGCAGGAGGAGATGGCACTGGGACAGCGCGCTGACGGCAGGAGGAGACGGTACTGGGACAGGGCGCTGACGTCAGGAGGAGACGGCACTGGGACAGAGCGCTGACGTCAGGAGGAGACGGTACTGGGACAGCGCGCTGACGACAGGAGGAGACGGTACTGGGACAGCGCACTGACGTCAGGAGGAGACGGCACTGGGACAGCGCGCTGACGTCAGGAGGAGACGGTACTGGGACAGCGCGCTGACATCAGGAGGAGACGGGACTGGGACAGCGCGCTGACGTCAGGAGGAGACGGGACTGGGACAGCGAGCTGACGTCAGGAGGAGACGGTATTGGGACAGCGCGCTGACGTCAGGAGGAGACGGTACTGGGACAGGGCGCTGACGTCAGGAGGAGACGGCACTGGGACAGCGCGCTGACGTCAGGAGGAGACGGTACTGGGACAGCGCGCTGACGTCAGGAGGAGACGGTACTGGGACAGCGCGCTGACGTCAGGAGGAGACGGTACTGGGACAGCGCGCTGACGTCAGGAGGAGACGGTACTGGGACAGGGCGCTGACGTCAGGAGGAGACGGGACTGGGACAGCGCGCTGAGGTCAGGAGGAGACGGTACTGGGACAGAGCGCTGACATCAGGAGGAGACGGTACTGGGACAGGGCGCTGACGTCAGGAGGAGACGGTACTGGGACAGGGCGCTGACGTCAGGAGGAGACGGTACTGGGACAGGGCGCTGACGTCAGGAGGAGACGGTACTGGGACAGCGCGCTGACGTCAGGAGGAGACGGTGCTGGGACAGCGCGCTGACGTCAGGAGGAGACGGGACTGGGACAGCGCGCTGACGTCAGGAGGAGACGGTACTGGGACAGCGCGCTGACGTCAGGAGGAGACGGTACTGGGACAGCGCGCTGACGTCAGGAGGAGACGGGACTGGGACAGAGCGCTGACATCAGGAGGAGATGGTACTGGGACAGAGCGCTGACATCAGGAAGAGACGGTACTGGGACAGAGCGCTGACGTCAGGAGGAGACGGTACTGGGACAGCGCGCTGACGTCAGGAGGAGACGGTACTGGGACAGAGGGCTGACATCAGGAAGAGACGGTACTGGGACAGAGCGCTGACGTCAGGAGGAGACGGTACTGGGACAGCGCGCTGACATCAGGAGGAGACGGTACTGGGACAGAGCGCTGACGTCAGGAGCAGACGGTACTGGGACAGGGCGCTGACGTCAGGAGGAGACGGTACTGGGACAGGGCGCTGACGCCAGGAGGAGACGGTACTGGGACAGCGCGCTGACGTCAGGAGGAGACGGTACTGGGACAGGGCGCTGACGCCAGGAGGAGACGGTACTGGGACAGCGCGCTGACGTCAGGAGGAGACGGTACTGGGACAGCGCGCTGACGTCAGGAGGAGACGGTACTGGGACAGCGCGCTGACGTCAGGAGGAGACGGTACTGGGACAGCGCGCTGACGTCAGGAGGAGACGGTACTGGGACGGCGCGCTGACGTCAGGAGGAGACGGTCCTGGGACAGCGCGCTGTCGTCAGGAGGAGACGGTACTGGGACGGCGCGCTGACGTCAGGAGGAGACGGTACTGGGACAGCGCGCTGACGTCAAGAGGACACGGTACTGGGACAGCGCGCTGACGTCAGGAGGAGGCGAAACTGAGACAGCGCGCTGACGGCAGGAGGAGACGGCACTGGGACAGAGCCCTGACATCAGGAGGAGACGGGACTGCGACAGCGCGCTGACGTCAGGAAGAGACGGTACTGGGACAGCGCGCTGACGTCCGGAGGAGACGGTACTGGGACAGCGCCCTGACATCAGGAGGAGACGGGACTGCGACAGCGTGCTGACGTCAGGAGGAGACGGTACTGGGACAGCGCGCTGACGTCCGGAGGAGACGGTACTGGGACAGAGCCCTGACATCAGGAGGAGACGGGACTGCGACAGCGCGCTGATGTCAGGAGGAGACGGTACTGGGACAGCGCGCTGACGTCAGGAGGAGACGGTACTGGGACAGAGCGCTAACGTCAGGAGGAGACGGTACTGGGACAGCGCGCTGACGTCAGGAGGAGACGGTACTGGGACAGAGCGCTGACGTCAGGAGGAGACGGTACTGGGACAGAGCGCTAACGTCAGGAGGAGACGGTACTGGGACAGAGCGCTGACTTCAGGAGGAGACGGTCCTGGGACAGCGCGCTGACGGCAGGAGGAGACGGTACTGGGACAGAGCGCTGACGGCAGGAGGAGACGGTACTGGGACAGCGCCCTGACGTCGGGTGGAGACGGTACTGGGACAGCGCGCTGACGGCAGGAGGAGACGGTACTGGGGCAGCGCGCTGACGTCAGGAGGAGACGGTACTGGGACAGCGCGCTGACGTCAGGAGGAGACGGGACTGGGACAGGGTGCTGACATCAGGAGGAGACGGTACTGGGACAGCGCGCTGACGTCAGGAGGAGACGGGACTGGGACAGCGCGCTGACGTCAGGAGGAGACGGTACTGGGACAGGGCGCTGACGTCAGGAGGAGACGGTACTGGGACAGCGCGCTGACGTCAGGAGGAGACGGTACTGGGACAGCGCGCTGACGTCAGGAGGAGACGGTACTGGGACAGCGCGCTGACGTCAGGAGGAGACGGTACTGGGACAGCGCGCTGACGTCAGGAGGAGACGGTACTGGGGCAGCGCGCTGACGTCAGGAGGAGACGGGACTGGGACAGCGCCCTGACGTCAGGAGGAGACGGGACTGGGACAGAGCCCTGACGTCAGGAGGAGACGGGACTGCGACAGCGCGCTGACGGCAGGAGGAGACGGTACTGGGGCAGCGCGCTGACGTCAGGAGGAGACGGTACTGGGACAGCGCGCTGACGTCAGGAGGAGACGGGACTGGGACAGGGTGCTGACATCAGGAGGAGACGGTACTGGGACAGGGTGCTGACGTCAGGAGGAGACGGTACTGGGACAGCGCGCTGACGGCAGGAGGAGACGGTACTGGGGCAGCGCGCTGACGTCAGGAGGAGACGGTACTGGGACAGCGCGCTGACGTCAGGAGGAGACGGTACTGGGGCAGCGCGCTGACGTCAGGAGGAGACGGTACTGGGACAGCGCGCTGACGTCAGGAGGAGACGGGACTGGGACAGGGTGCTGACATCAGGAGGAGACGGTACTGGGACAGCGCGCTGACGTCAGGAGGAGACGGGACTGGGACAGCGCGCTGACGTCAGGAGGAGACGGTACTGGGACAGGGCGCTGACGTCAGGAGGAGACGGTACTGGGAGAGGGCGCTGACGGCAGGAGGAGACGGTACTGGGACAGAGCGCTGACGGCAGGAGGAGACGGTACTGGGACAGAGCGCTGACGTCAGGAGGAGACGGGACTGGGACAGCGCGCTGACGTCAGGAGGAGACGGTACTGGGACATGGCGCTGACGGCAGGAGGAGACGGTACTGGGACAGAGCGCTGACGGCAGGAGGAGACGGTACTGGGACAGAGCGCTGACGGCAGGAGGAGACGGTACTGGGACAGCGCCCTGACGTCAGGTGGAGACGGTACTGGGACAGCGCGCTGACGGCAGGAGGAGACGGTACTGGGACAGAGCGCTGACGTCAGGAGGAGACGGTACTGGGACAGGGCGCTGACGGCAGGAGGAGACGGTACTGGGACAGCGCGCTGACGTCAGGAGGAGACGGTACTGGGACAGCGCGCTGACGTCAGGAGGAGACGGTCCTGGGACAGCGCGCTGACGTCAGGAGGAGGCGGTACTGGGACAGCGCGCTGACGTCAGGAGGAGACGGGACTGGGACAGCGCGCTGACGGCAGGAGGAGACGGTACTGGGACAGCGCCCTGACGTCAGGAGGAGACGGGACTGGGACAGCGCGCTGACGTCAGGAGGAGACGGTACTGGGACAGCGCCCTGACGTCAGGTGGAGACGGAACTGGGACAGCGCGCTGACGGCAGGAGGAGACGGTACTGGGACAGAGGGCTGACGTCAGGAGGAGACGGTACTGGGACAGCGCGCTGACGTCAGGAGGAGACGGGACTGGGACAGGGTGCTGACGTCAGGAGGAGACGGGACTGGGACAGGGTGCTGACGTCAGGAGGAGACGGTACTGGGACAGCGCGCTGACGTCAGGAGGAGACGGTACTGGGACAGCGCGCTGACGTCAGGAGGAGACGGTACTGGGACAGGGCGCTGACGTCAGGAGGAGACGGTACTGGGACAGCGCGCTGACGTCAGGAGGAGACGGTACTGGGACAGCGCGCTGACGTCAGGAGGAGACGGTACTGGGACAGCGCGCTGACGTCAGGAGGAGACGGTACTGGGGCAGCGCGCTGACGTCAGGAGGAGACGGGACTGGGACAGCGCGCTGACGTCAGGAGGAGGCGAGACTGGGACAGGGCGCTGACGTCAGAAGGAGGCGGGACTGGGACAGGGCACTGACGTCAGGTGGAGACGGTACTGGGACAGGGCGCAGGCGTCAGGAGGAGACGGGACTGGGACAGAGCGCTGACGTCAGGAGGAGACGGTACTGGGACAGAGCGCTGACGTCAGGAGGAGACGGTACTGGGACAGAGCGCTGACGTCAGGAGAAGACGGTACTGGGACAGCGCGCTGACGTCAGGAGGAGACGGTACTGGGACAGCGCGCTGACGTCCGGAGGAGACGGTACTGGGACAGCGCGCTGACATCAGGAGGAGGCGAAACTGGGACAGCGCGCTGACGGCAGGAGGAGACGGTACTGGGACAGTGCGCTGACGGCAGGAGGAGACGGCACTGGGACAGAGCGCTGACGTCAGGAGGAGACGGCACTGGGACAGCGCGCTGACGTCAGGTGGAGACGGGACTGGGACAGCGCGCTGACGTCAGGTGGAGACGGGACTGGGACAGGGCGCAGGCGTCAGGAGGAGACGGGACTGGGACAGCGCGCTGACATCAGGAGGAGATGGGACTGGGACAGCGCGCTGACGCCAGGAGGAGACGGGACTGGGACAGCGCGCTGACGTCAGGAGGAGACGGTACTGGGACAGCGCGCTGACGTCAGGAGGAGACGGTACTGGGACAGCGCGCTGACGGCAGGAGGAGACGGTACTGGGACAGCGCGCTGACGTCAGGAGGAGACGGTACTGGGGCAGCGCGCTGACGTCAGGAGGAGGCGAAACTGGGACAGCGCGCTGACGGCAGGAGGAGACGGTACTGGGACAGAGCGCTGACGTCAGGATGAGACGGTACTGGGACAGCGCGCTGACGTCAGGAGGAGACGGTACTGGGACAGAGCGCTGACATCAGGAGGAGGCGAAACTGGGACAGCGCGCTGACGGCAGGAGGAGACGGTCCTGGGCCAGCGTGCTGACGGCAGGAGGAGACGGCACTGGGACAGAGCGCTGACGTCAGGAGGAGACGGCACTGGGACAGCGCGCTGACGTCAGGTGGAGACGGGACTGGGACAGCGCGCAGGCGTCAGGAGGAGACGGGACTGGGACAGCGCACTGACGTCAGGAGGAGACGGTACTGGGACAGCGCGCTGACGTCAGGTTGAGACGGGACTGGGACAGCGCGCTGACGTCAGGAGGAGACGGTACTGGGACAGGGCGTTGACGTCAGGAGGAGACGGGACTGGGACAGAGCGCTGACGTCAGGTGGAGACGGGACTGGGACAGCGCGCAGGCGTCAGGAGGAGACGGGACTGGGACAGCGCGCTGACGTCAGGAGGAGACGGGACTGGGACAGCGCGCTGACGTCAGGAGGCGACGGGACTGGGACAGGGCGCTGACGTCAGGAGGAGACGGGACTGGGACAGGGCGCTGACGTCAGGAGGAGACGGGACTGGGACAGGGCGCTGACGTCAGGAGGAGGCGGGACTGGGACAGGGCGCTGACGTCAGGTGGAGACGGTACTGGGACAGGGCGCTGACGTCAGGTGGAGACGGTACTGGGACAGGGCGCAGGCGTCAGGAGGAGACGGGACTGGGACAGGGCGCTGACGTCAGGAGGAGGCGGGACTGGGACAGGGCGCTGACGTCAGGTGGAGACGGTACTGGGACAGGGCGCAGGCGTCAGGAGGAGACGGGACTGGGACAGCGCGCAGGCGTCAGGAGGAGACGGGACTGGGACTGCGCGCTGACGTCAGGAGGAGACGGTACTGGGACAGAGCGCTGACGTCAGGAGGAGACGGTACTGGGACAGCGCGCTGACGTCAGGAGGAGACGGTACTGGGACAGCGCGCCGACGTCAGGAGGAGACAGTCCTGGGCCAGCGCGCTGACGTCAGGAGGAGACGGGACTGGGACAGCGCGCTGACGTCAGGAGGAGACGGTACTGGGACTGCGCGCTGACGTCAGGAGGAGACGGTACTGGGACAGCGCGCCGACGTCAGGAGGAGACGGTACTGGGACAGCGCGCTGACGTCAGGAGGAGACGGTACTGGGACAGCGCGCTGACGTCAGGAGGAGGCGAAACCGAGACAGCGCGCTGACGTCAGGTGGAGACGGGACTGGGACAGCGCGCTGACGTCAGGAGGAGACGGTCCTGGGCCAGCGCGCTGACGTCAGGAGGAGGCGAAACCGAGACAGCGCGCTGACGTCAGGTGGAGACGGGACTGGGACAGCGCGCTGACGTCAGGAGGAGATGGGACTGGGACAGCGCGCTGACGTCCGGAGGAGACGGGACTGGGACAGCGCGCTGACGTCAGGAGGAGACGGTACTGGGACAGCGCGCTGACGTCAGGAGGAGGCGAAACCGAGACAGCGCGCTGACGTCAGGAGGAGACGGGACTGGGACAGCACGCTGACGTCAGGAGGAGACGGTACTGGGACAGCGCGCTGACCGCAGGAGGAGACGGTACTGGGACAGCGCGCTGACGGCAGGAGGAGACGGTACTGGGACAGCGCGCTGACGTCAGGAGGAGACGGAACTGGGACAGAGCGCTGACGTCAGGAGGAGGCGGGACTGGGACAGGGCGCTGACGTCAGGTCGAGACGGTACTGGGACAGGGCGCAGGCGTCAGGAGGAGACGGGACTGGGACAGCGCGCTGACGTCAGGAGGAGACGGTACTGGGACAGAGCGCTGACGTCAGGAGGAGACGGTACTGGGACAGAGCGCTGACGTCAGGAGGAGACGAAACTGGGGCAGCGCGCTGACAGCAGGAGGAGACGGTACTGGGACAGCGCGCTGACGGCAGGAGGAGACGGCACTGGGACAGAGCGCTGACGTCAGGAGGAGACGGCACTGGGACAGCGCGCTGACGTCAGGAGGAGACGGCACTGGGACAGCGCGCTGACGTCAGGAGGAGACGGCACTGGGACAGCGCGCTGACGTCAGGAGGAGACGGGACTGGGACAGCGCGCTGACGGCAGGAGGAGACGGTACTGGGACAGCGCGCTGACGGCAGGAGGAGACGGTACTGGGACAGCGCGCTGACGTCAGGAGGAGACGGAACTGGGACAGCGCGCTGACGTCAGGCGGAGACGAGACTGGGACAGGGCGCTGACGTCAGGAGGAGACGGTACTGGGACAGGGCGCAGGCGTCAGGTGGAGACGGTACTGGGACAGGGCGCAGGCGTCAGGAGGAGACGGGACTGGGACAGCGCGCTGACGTCAGGAGGAGACGGTACTGGGACAGAGCGCTGACGTCAGGAGGAGACGGTACTGGGACAGAGCGCTGACGTCAGGAGGAGACGAAACTGGGACAGCGCGCTGACGGCAGGAGGAGACGGTACTGGGACAGCGCGCTGACGGCAGGAGGAGACGGCACTGGGACAGAGCGCTGACGTCAGGAGGAGACGGCACTGGGACAGCGCGCTGACGTCAGGTGGAGACGGGACTGGGACAGGGCGCAGGCATCAGGAGGAGACGGGACTGGGACAGCGCGCTGACGTCAGGAGGAGACGGGACTGGGACAGCGCGCTGACGTCAGGAGGAGACGGTACTGGGACAGCGCGCTGACGCCAGGAGGAGACGGGACTGGGACAGCGCGCTGACGTCAGGAGGAGACGGGACTGGGACAGCGCGCTGACGTCAGGAGGAGACGGTACTGGGACAGCGCGCCGACGTCAGGAGGAGACGGTACTGGGACAGGACGTCAGGAGGAGACGGTGCTGGGCCAGCGGACTGACGTCAGGAGGAGACGGGACTGAGACAGCGCGCTGACGTCAGGAGGAGACGGTACTGGGACAGAGCGCTGACGTCAGGAGGAGACGGTACTGGGACAGAGCGCTGACGTCAGGAGGAGGCGAAACTGAGACAGCGCGCTGACGTCAGGAGGAGACGGGACTGGGACAGCGCGCTGACGTCAGGAGGAGACGGTAGTGGGACAGGGCGCTGACGGCAGGAGGAGACGGTACTGGGACAGCGCGCTGACGTCAGGAGGAGACGGTACTGGGGCAGCGCGCTGACGTCAGGAGGAGACGGGACTGGGACAGCGCGCTGACGTCAGGAGGAGACGGGACTGGGACAGCGCGCTGACGTCAGGAGGAGACGGGACTGGGACAGCGCGCTGACGTCAGGAAGAGACGGGACTGGGACAGCGCGCTGACGTCAGGAGGAGGCGGGACTGGGACAGCGCGCTGACGTCAGGAGGAGGCGGGACTGGGACAGCGCGCTGACGTCAGGTGGAGACGGTACTGGGACAGCGCGCTGACGTCAGGAGGAGACGGTACTGGGACAGCGCGCTGACGTCAGGAGGAGACGGGACTGGGACAGGGCGCTGACGTCAGGAGGAGTCGGTACTGGGACAGGGCGCTGACGTCAGGAGGAGACGGTACTGGGACAGAGGGCTGACATCAGGAAGAGACGGTACTGGGACAGAGCGCTGACGTCAGGAGGAGACGGTACTGGGACAGCGCGCTGACGTCAGGAGGAGACGGTACTGGGACAGCGCGCTGACGTCAGGAGGAGACGGTACTGGGACAGGGCGCTGACGCCAGGAGGAGACGGTACTGGGACAGGGCGCTGACGCCAGGAGGAGACGGTACTGGGACAGCGCGCTGACGTCAGGAGGAGACGGTACTGGGACAGCGCGCTGACGTCAGGAGGAGACGGTACTGGGACAGCGCGCTGACGTCAGGAGGAGACGGTACTGGGACAGCGCGCTGACGTCAGGAGGAGACGGTACTGGGACAGCGCGCTGACGTCAGGAGGAGACGGTCCAGGGACAGCGCGCTGTCGTCAGGAGGAGACGGTACTGGGACGGCGCGCTGACGTCAGGAGGAGACGGTACTGGGACAGGGCGCTGACGTCAGGAGGAGGCGAAACTGAGACAGCGCGCTGACGGCAGGAGGAGACGGTACTGGGACAGAGCCCTGACATCAGGAGGAGACGGGACTGCGACAGCGTGCTGACGTCAGGAAGAGACGGTACTGGGACAGCGCGCTGACGTCCGGAGGAGACGGTACTGGGACAGCGCGCTGACGTCAGGAGGAGACGGTACTGGGACAGAGCCCTGACATCAGGAGGAGACGGGACTGCGACAGCGTGCTGACGTCAGGAGGAGACGGTACTGGGACAGCGCGCTGACGTCAGGAGGAGACGGTACTGGGACAGAGCGCTAACGTCAGGAGGAGACGGTACTGGGACAGCGCGCTGACGTCAGGAGGAGACGGTACTGGGACAGAGCGCTGACGTCAGGAGGAGACGGTACTGGGACAGAGCGCTAACGTCAGGAGGAGACGGTACTGGGACAGAGCGCTGACTTCAGGAGGAGACGGTCCTGGGACAGCGCGCTGACGGCAGGAGGAGACGGTACTGGGACAGAGCGCTGACGGCAGGAGGAGACGGTACTGGGACAGCGCCCTGACGTCAGGTGGAGACGGTACTGGGACAGCGCGCTGACGGCAGGAGGAGACGGTACTGGGGCAGCGCGCTGACGTCAGGAGGAGACGGTACTGGGACAGCGCGCTGACGTCAGGAGGAGACGGGACTGGGACAGGGTGCTGACATCAGGAGGAGACGGTACTGGGACAGCGCGCTGACGTCAGGAGGAGACGGGACTGGGACAGCGCGCTGACGTCAGGAGGAGACGGTACTGGGACAGGGCGCTGACGTCAGGAGGAGACGGTACTAGGACAGCGCGCTGACGTCAGGAGGAGACGGTACTGCGACAGCGCGCTGACGTCAGGAGGAGACGGTACTGGGACAGCGCGCTGACGTCAGGAGGAGACGGTACTGGGACAGCGCGCTGACGTCAGGAGGAGACGGTACTGGGGCAGCGCGCTGACGTCAGGAGGAGACGGGACTGGGACAGCGCCCTGACGTCAGGAGGAGACGGGACTGGGACAGAGCCCTGACGTCAGGAGGAGACGGGACTGCGACAGCGTGCTGACGTCAGGAGGAGACGGTACTGGGACAGCGCGCTGACGTCAGGAGGAGACGGTACTGGGACAGAGCGCTAACGTCAGGAGGAGACGGTACTGGGACAGCGCGCTGACGTCAGGAGGAGACGGTACTGGGACAGAGCGCTGACGTCAGGAGGAGACGGTACTGGGAGAGGGCGCTGACGGCAGGAGGAGACGGTACTGGGACAGAGCGCTGACGGCAGGAGGAGACGGTACTGGGACAGAGCGCTGACGTCAGGAGGAGACGGGACTGGGACAGCGCGCTGACGTCAGGAGGAGACGGGACTGGGACAGGGCGCTGACGGCAGGAGGAGACGGTACTGGGACATGGCGCTGACGGCAGGAGGAGACGGTACTGGGACAGAGCGCTGACGGCAGGAGGAGACGGTACTGGGACAGAGCGCTGACGGCAGGAGGAGACGGTACTGGGACAGCGCCCTGACGTCAGGTGGAGACGGTACTGGGACAGCGCGCTGACGGCAGGAGGAGACGGTACTGGGACAGAGCGCTGACGTCAGGAGGAGACGGTACTGGGACAGGGCGCTGACGGCAGGAGGAGACGGTACTGGGACAGCGCGCTGACGTCAGGAGGAGGCGAAACTGAGACAGAGCGCTGACATCAGGAGGAGGCGGTACTGGGACAGAGCCCTGACGTCCGGAGGAGACGGGACTGGGACAGCGCGCTGACATCAGGAGGAGACGGTACTGGGACAGAGCGCTGACGTCAGGAGGAGACGGTACTGGGATAGGGCGCTGACGTCAGGAGGAGACGGTACTGGGGCAGGGCGCTGACGTCAGGAGGAGACGGTACTGGGACAGGGCGCTGACGTCAGGAGGAGACGGTACTGGGCCAGCGCGCTGACATCACGAGGAGACGGTACTGGGCCAGAGCGCTGACGTCAGGAGGAGACGGTACTGGGACAGAGCGCTGACATCAGGAAGAGACGGTACTGGGACAGAGCGCTGACGTCAGGAGGAGACGGTACTGGGACAGAGCGCTGACGTCAGGAGGAGACGGTACTGGGACAGAGCGCTGACGTCAGGAGGAGACGGTACTGGGACAGCGCGCTGACGTCAGGAGGAGACGGGACTGGGACAGCGCGCTGACGTCTGGAGGAGACAGTACTGGGACAGCGCGCTGACGTCAGGAGGAGACGGTACTGGGACAGCGCGCTGACATCAGGAGGAGGCGAAACTGGGACAGCACGCTGACGGCAGGAGGAGATGGCACTGGGACAGCGCGCTGACGGCAGGAGGAGACGGTACTGGGACAGCGCGCTGACGTCAGGAGGAGACGGTATTGGGACAGCGCGCTGACGTCAGGAGGAGACGGCACTGGGACAGGGCGCTGACGTCAGGAGGAGACGGCACTGGGACAGAGCGCTGACGTCAGGAGGAGACGGTACTGGGACAGCGCGCTGACGACAGGAGGAGACGGTACTGGGACAGCGCACTGACGTCAGGAGGAGACGGCACTGGGACAGCGCGCTGACGTCAGGAGGAGACGGTACTGGGACAGCGCGCTGACATCAGGAGGAGACGGTACTGGGACAGCGCGCTGACGTCAGGAGGAGACGGGACTGGGACAGCGAGCTGACGTCAGGAGGAGACGGTATTGGGACAGCGCGCTGACGTCAGGAGGAGACGGTGCTGGGACAGGGCGCTGACGTCAGGAGGAGGCGGCACTGGGACAGCGCGCTGACGTCAGGAGGAGACGGTACTGGGACAGCGCGCTGACGTCAGGAGGAGACGGCACTGGGACAGCGCGCTGACGTCAGGAGGAGACGGTACTGGGACAGAGGGCTGACATCAGGAAGAGACGGTACTGGGACAGAGCGCTGACGTCAGGAGGAGACGGTACTGGGACAGCGCGCTGACGTCAGGAGGAGACGGTACTGGGACAGCGCGCTGACGTCAGGAGGAGACGGTACTGGGACAGGGCGCTGACGCCAGGAGGAGACGGTACTGGGACAGGGCGCTGACGCCAGGAGGAGACGGTACTGGGACAGCGCGCTGACGTCAGGAGGAGACGGTACTGGGACAGCGCGCTGACGTCAGGAGGAGACGGTACTGGGACAGCGCGCTGACGTCAGGAGGAGACGGTACTGGGACAGCGCGCTGACGTCAGGAGGAGACGGTACTGGGACAGCGCGCTGACGTCAGGAGGAGACGGTCCTGGGACAGCGCGCTGTCGTCAGGAGGAGACGGTACTGGGACGGCGCGCTGACGTCAGGAGGAGACGGTACTGGGACAGCGCGCTGACGTCAAGAGGACACGGTACTGGGACAGCGCGCTGACGTCAGGAGGAGGCGAAACTGAGACAGCGCGCTGACGGCAGGAGGAGACGGCACTGGGACAGAGCCCTGACATCAGGAGGAGACGGGACTGCGACAGCGTGCTGACGTCAGGAAGAGACGGTACTGGGACAGCGCGCTGACGTCCGGAGGAGACGGTACTGGGACAGAGCCCTGACATCAGGAGGAGACGGGACTGCGACAGCGTGCTGACGTCAGGAGGAGACGGTACTGGGACAGCGCGCTGACGTCAGGAGGAGACGGTACAGGGACAGAGCGCTAACGTCAGGAGGAGACGGTACTGGGACAGCGCGCTGACGTCAGGAGGAGACGGTACTGGGACAGAGCGCTGACGTCAGGAGGAGACGGTACTGGGACAGAGCGCTAACGTCAGGAGGAGACGGTACTGGGACAGAGCGCTGACTTCAGGAGGAGACGGTCCTGGGACAGCGCGCTGACGGCAGGAGGAGACGGTACTGGGACAGAGCGCTGACGGCAGGAGGAGACGGTACTGGGACAGCGCCCTGACGTCAGGTGGAGACGGTACTGGGACAGCGCGCTGACGGCAGGAGGAGACGGTACTGGGGCAGCGCGCTGACGTCAGGAGGAGACGGTACTGGGACAGGGTGCTGACATCAGGAGGAGACGGTACTGGGACAGGGCGCTGACGTCAGGAGGAGACGGTACTGGGACAGCGCGCTGACGTCAGGAGGAGACGGGACTGGGACAGCGCGCTGACGTCAGGAGGAGACGGTACTGGGACAGGGCGCTGACGTCAGGAGGAGACGGTACTGGGACAGCGCGCTGACGTCAGGAGGAGACGGGACTGGGACAGCGCGCTGACGTCAGGAGGAGACGGTACTGGGACAGGGCGCTGACGTCAGGAGGAGACGGTACTGGGACAGCGCGCTGACGTCAGGAGGAGACGGTACTGGGACAGCGCGCTGACGTCAGGAGGAGACGGTACTGGGACAGCGCGCTGACGTCAGGAGGAGAGGGTACTGGGACAGCGCGCTGACGTCAGGAGGAGACGGTACTGGGACAGCGCGCTGACGTCAGGAGGAGACGGTACTGGGGCAGCGCGCTGACGTCAGGAGGAGACGGGACTGGGACAGCGCCCTGACGTCAGGAGGAGACGGGACTGGGACAGGGCGCTGACGTCAGGAGGAGACGGTACTGGGACAGAGCCCTGACATCAGGAGGAGACGGGACTGCGACAGCGTGCTGACGTCAGGAGGAGACGGTACTGGGACAGCGCGCTAACGTCAGGAGGAGACGGTACTGGGACAGCGCGCTGACGTCAGGAGGAGACGGTACTGGGACAGAGCGCTGACGTCAGGAGGAGACGGTACTGGGAGAGGGCGCTGACGGCAGGAGGAGACGGTACTGGGACAGAGCGCTGACGGCAGGAGGAGACGGTACTGGGACAGAGCGCTGACGTCAGGAGGAGACGGGACTGGGACAGCGCGCTGACGTCAGGAGGAGACGGTACTGGGACAGGGCGCTGACGGCAGGAGGAGACGGTACTGGGACATGGCGCTGACGGCAGGAGGAGACGGTACTCGGACAGAGCGCTGACGGCAGGAGGAGACGGTACTGGGACAGAGCGCTGACGGCAGGAGGAGACGGTACTGGGACAGCGCCCTGACGTCAGGTGGAGACGGTACTGGGACAGCGCGCTGACGGCAGGAGGAGACGGTACTGGGACAGCGCGCTGACGTCAGGAGGAGACGGTACTGGGACAGCGCGCTGACGTCAGGAGGAGACGGTCCTGGGACAGCGCGCTGACGTCAGGAGGAGGCGGTACTGGGACAGCGCGCTGACGTCAGGAGGAGACGGGACTGGGACAGCGCGCTGACGGCAGGAGGAGACGGTACTGGGACAGCGCCCTGACGTCAGGAGGAGACGGGACTGGGACAGCGCGCTGACGTCAGGAGGAGACGGTACTGGGACAGCGCCCTGACATCAGGTGGAGACGGAACTGGGACAGCGCGCTGACGGCAGGAGGAGACGGTACTGGGACAGAGGGCTGACGTCAGGAGGAGACGGTACTGGGACAGCGCGCTGACGTCAGGAGGAGACGGGACTGGGACAGGGTGCTGACGTCAGGAGGAGACGGTACTGGGACAGCGCGCTGACGGCAGGAGGAGACGGTACTGGGACAGCGCGCTGACGTCAGGAGGAGACGGTACTGGGACAGCGCGCTGACGTCAGGAGGAGACGGTCCTGGGACAGCGCGCTGACGTCAGGAGGAGGCGGTACTGGGACAGCGCGCTGACGTCAGGAGGAGACGGGACTGGGACAGCGCGCTGACGGCAGGAGGAGACGGTACTGGGACAGCGCCCTGACGTCAGGAGGAGACGGGACTGGGACAGCGCGCTGACGTCAGGAGGAGACGGTACTGGGACAGCGCCCTGACGTCAGGTGGAGACGGAACTGGGACAGCGCGCTGACGGCAGGAGGAGACGGTACTGGGACAGAGGGCTGACGTCAGGAGGAGACGGTACTGGGACAGCGCGCTGACGTCAGGAGGAGACGGGACTGGGACAGGGTGCTGACGTCAGGAGGAGACGGGACTGGGACAGGGTGCTGACGTCAGGAGGAGACGGTACTGGGACAGCGCGCTGACGTCAGGAGGAGACGGGACTGGGACAGGGTGCTGACGTCAGGAGGAGACGGGACTGGGACAGGGTGCTGACGTCAGGAGGAGACGGTACTGGGACAGCGCGCTGACGTCAGGAGGAGACGGTACTGGGACAGCGCGCTGACGTCAGGAGGAGACGGTACTGGGACAGGGCGCTGACGTCAGGAGGAGACGGTACTGGGACAGCGCGCTGACGTCAGGAGGAGACGGTACTGGGACAGCGCGCTGACGTCAGGAGGAGACGGTACTGGGACAGCGCGCTGACGTCAGGAGGAGACGGTACTGGGGCAGCGCGCTGACGTCAGGAGGAGACGGGACTGGGACAGCGCGCTGACGTCAGGAGGAGGCGAGACTGGGATAGGGCGCTGACGTCAGAAGGAGGCGGGACTGGGACAGGGCACTGACGTCAGGTGGAGACGGTACTGGGACAGGGCGCAGGCGTCAGGAGGAGACGGGACTGGGACAGAGCGCTGACGTCAGGAGGAGACGGTACTGGGACAGAGCGCTGACGTCAGGAGGAGACGGTACTGGGACAGAGCGCTGACGTCAGGAGGAGACGGTACTGGGACAGCGCGCTGACGTCAGGAGGAGACGGTACTGGGACAGCGCGCTGACGTCAGGAGGAGACGGTACTGGGACAGCGCGCTGACATCAGGAGGAGGCGAAACTGGGACAGCGCGCTGACGGCAGGAGGAGACGGTACTGGGACAGTGCGCTGACGGCAGGAGGAGACGGCACTGGGACAGAGCGCTGACGTCAGGAGGAGACGGCACTGGGACAGCGCGCTGACGTCAGGTGGAGACGGGACTGGGACAGCGCGCTGACGTCAGGTGGAGACGGGACTGGGACAGGGCGCAGGCGTCAGGAGGAGACGGGACTGGGACAGCGCGCTGACGTCAGGAGGAGATGGGACTGGGACAGCGCGCTGACGCCAGGAGGAGACGGGACTGGGACAGCGCGCTGACGTCAGGAGGAGACGGTACTGGGACAGCGCGCTGACGTCAGGAGGAGACGGTACTGGGACAGCGCGCTGACGGCAGGAGGAGACGGTACTGGGACAGCGCGCTGACGTCAGGAGGAGACGGTACTGGGGCAGCGCGCTGACGTCAGGAGGAGGCGAAACTGGGACAGCGCGCTGACGGCAGGAGGAGACGGTACTGGGACAGAGCGCTGACGTCAGGATGAGACGGTACTGGGACAGCGCGCTGACGTCAGGAGGAGACGGTACTGGGACAGAGCGCTGACATCAGGAGGAGGCGAAACTGGGACAGCGCGCTGACGGCAGGAGGAGACGGTCCTGGGCCAGCGTGCTGACGGCAGGAGGAGACGGCACTGGGACAGAGCGCTGACGTCAGGAGGAGACGGCACTGGGACAGCGCGCTGACGTCAGGTGGAGACGGGACTGGGACAGCGCGCAGGCGTCAGGAGGAGACGGGACTGGGACAGCGCACTGACGTCAGGAGGAGACGGTACTGGGACAGCGCGCTGACGTCAGGTTGAGACGGGACTGGGACAGCGCGCTGACGTCAGGAGGAGACGGTACTGGGACAGGGCGTTGACGTCAGGAGGAGACGGGACTGGGACAGCGCGCTGACGTCAGGTGGAGACGGGACTGGGACAGCGCGCAGGCGTCAGGAGGAGACGGGACTGGGACAGCGCGCTGACGTCAGGAGGAGACGGGACTGGGACAGCGCGCTGACGTCAGGAGGAGACGGGACTGGGACAGGGCGCTGACGTCAGGAGGAGGCGGGACTGGGACAGGGCGCTGACGTCAGGATGAGACGGTACTGGGACAGGGCGCAGGCGTCAGGAGGAGACGGGACTGGGACAGCGCGCAGGCGTCAGGAGGAGACGGGACTGGGACAGCGCGCTGACGTCAGGAGGAGACGGTACTGGGACAGAGCGCTGACGTCAGGAGGAGACGGTACTGGGACAGCGCGCTGACGTCAGGAGGAGACGGTACTGGGACAGCGCGCTGACGTCAGGAGGAGACGGTACTGGGACAGAGCGCTGACGTCAGGAGGAGACGGTACTGGGACAGAGCGCTGACGTCAGGAGGAGACGGTACTGGGACAGCGCGCTGACGTCAGGAGGAGACGGTACTGGGGCAGCGCGCTGACGTCAGGAGGAGGCGAAACCGAGACAGCGCGCTGACGTCAGGAGGAGACGGTCCTGGGCCAGCGCGCTGACGTCAGGAGGAGACGGTACTGGGACAGCGCGCTGACGTCAGGAGGAGGCGAAACCGAGACAGCGCGCTGACGTCAGGAGGAGACGGGACTGGGACAGCGCGCTAACGTCAGGAGGAGACGGTACTGGGACAGCGCGCTGACGGCAGGAGGAGACGGTACTGGGACAGCGCGCTGACGGCAGGAGGAGACGGTACTGGGACAGCGCGCTGACGTCAGGAGGAGACGGAACTGGGACAGAGCGCTGACGTCAGGAGGAGGCGGGACTGGGACAGGGCGCTGACGTCAGGTCGAGACGGTACTGGGACAGGGCGCAGGCGTCAGGAGGAGACGGGACTGGGACAGCGCGCTGACGTCAGGAGGAGACGGTACTGGGACAGAGCGCTGACGTCAGGAGGAGACGGTACTGGGACAGAGCGCTGACGTCAGGAGGAGACGAAACTGGGGCAGCGCGCTGACAGCAGGAGGAGACGGTACTGGGACAGCGCGCTGACGGCAGGAGGAGACGGCACTGGGACAGAGCGCTGACGTCAGGAGGAGACGGCACTGGGACAGCGCGCTGACGTCAGGAGGAGACGGCACTGGGAGAGCGCGCTGACGTCAGGAGGAGACGGCACTGGGACAGCGCGCTGACGTCAGGAGGAGACGGGACTGGGACAGCGCGCTGACGGCAGGAGGAGACGGTACTGGGACAGCGCGCTGACAGCAGGAGGAGACGGTACTGGGACAGCGCGCTGACGTCAGGAGGAGACGGAACTGGGACAGCGCGCTGACGTCAGGCGGAGACGAGACTGGGACAGGGCGCTGACGTCAGGAGGAGACGGTACTGGGACAGGGCGCAGGCGTCAGGTGGAGACGGTACTGGGACAGGGCGCAGGCGTCAGGAGGAGACGGGACTGGGACAGCGCGCTGACGTCAGGAGGAGACGGTACTGGGACAGAGCGCTGACGTCAGGAGGAGACGGTACTGGGACAGAGCGCTGACGTCAGGAGGAGACGAAACTGGGACAGCGCGCTGACGGCAGGAGGAGACGGTACTGGGACAGCGCGCTGACGGCAGGAGGAGACGGCACTGGGACAGAGCGCTGACGTCAGGAGGAGACGGCACTGGGACAGCGCGCTGACGTCAGGTGGAGACGGGACTGGGACAGGGCGCAGGCATCAGGAGGAGACGGGACTGGGACAGCGCGCTGACGTCAGGAGGAGACGGGACTGGGACAGCGCGCTGACGTCAGGAGGAGACGGGACTGGGACAGCGCGCTGACGTCAGGAGGAGACGGTACTGGGACAGCGCGCTGACGCCAGGAGGAGACGGGACTGGGACAGCGCGCTGACGTCAGGAGGAGACGGGACTGGGCCAGAGCGTTGACATCTGGAGGAGACGGTACTGGGACAGAGCGCTGACGTCAGGAAGAGACGGTACTGGGACAGAGCGCTGCCGTCAGGAGGAGACGGTACTGGGACAGCGCGCTGACGTCAGGAGGAGACGGTACTGGGACAGCACGCTGACGTCAGGAGGAGACGGTATTGGGACAGCGCGCTGACGTCAGGAGGAGACGGTACTGGGACAGCGCGCTGACGTCAGGAGGAGACGGTACTGGGACAGGGCGCTGACGTCAGGAGGAGACGGTACGGGACAGCGCGCTGACGTCAGGAGGAGACGGTACTGGGACAGCGCGCTGACGTCAGGAGGAGACGGTACTGGGACAGCGCGCTGACGTCAGGAGGAGACGGTACTGGGACAGCGCGCTGACGTCAGGAGGAGACGGTACTGGGACAGCGCGCTGACGTCAGGAGGAGACGGTACTGGGACAGCGCGCTGACGTCAGGAGGAGACGGTACTGGGACAGCGCGCTGACGTCAGGAGGAGACGGTACTGGGACAGCGCGCTGACGTCAGGAGGAGACGGTACTGGGACAGCGCGCTGACGTCAGGAGGAGACGGTACTGGGACAGCGCGCTGACGTCAGGAGGAGACGGTACTGGGACAGCGCGCTGACGTCAGGAGGAGACGGTACTGGGACAGCGCGCTGACGTCAGGAGGAGACGGTACTGGGACAGGGCGCTGACGTCAGGAGGAGACGGTACTGGGACAGCGCGCTGACGTCAGGAGGAGACGGTACTGGGACAGCGCGCTGACGTCAGGAGGAGACGGTACTGGGACAGCGCGCTGACGTCAGGAGGAGACGGTACTAGGACAGCGCGCTGACGTCAGGAGGACACGGTACTGGGACAGCGCGCTGACGTCAGGAGGAGACGGTACTGGGACAGAGCGCTGACGTCAGGAGGAGACGGTACTGGGACAGGGCTCTGACGTCAGGAGGACACGGTACTGGGACAGCGCGCTGACGTCAGGAGGAGACGGGACTGGGACAGCGCGCTGAGGTCAGGAGGAGACGGTACTGGGACAGGGCGCTGACGTCAGGAGGAGACGTTACTGGGCCAGCGCGCTGACATCAGGAGGAGACGGTACTGGGCCAGAGCGCTGACATCAGGAGGAGATGGTACTGGGACAGAGCGCTGACATCAGGAAGAGACGGTACTGGGACAGAGCACTGACGTCAGGAGGAGACGGTACTGGGACAGCGCGCTGACGTCAGGAGGAGACGGTACTGGGACAGAGCGCTGACGTCAGGAAGAGACGGTACTGGGACAGAGCGCTGACGTCAGGAGGAGACGGTACTGGGACAGGGCGCTGACGCCAGGAGGAGACGGTACTGGGACAGCGCACTTACGTCAGGAGGAGACGGTACTGGGACAGCGCACTTACGTCAGGAGGAGACGGTACTGGGACAGCGCGCTGACGCCAGGAGGAGACGGTACTGGGACAGCGCGCTGACGTCAGGAGGAGACGGTACTGGGACAGCGCGCTGACGTCAGGAGGAGACGGTACTGGGACAGCGCGCTGACGTCAGGAGGAGACGGTACTGGGACAGCGCGCTGACGTCAGGAGGAGACGGTACTGGGACAGCGCGCTGACGTCAGGAGGAGACGGTCCTGGGACAGCGCGCTGACGTCAGGAGGAGACGGTCCTGGGACAGCGCGCTGACGTCAGGAGGAGACGGTACTGGGACAGCGCGCTGACGTCAGGAGGAGACGGGACTGGGACAGCGCGCTGACATCAGGAGGAGACGGGACTGCGACAGCGCGCTGACGTCAGGAGGAGACGGGACTGGGACAGCGCCCTGACGTCAGGAGGAGACGGTACTGTGACAGAGCGCTGACGGCAGGAGGAGACGGTACTGGGACAGCGCCCTGACGTCAGGAGGAGACGGTACTGGGACAGCGCGCTGACGGCAGGAGGAGACGGTACTGGGACAGCGCGCTGACGGCAGGAGGAGACGGTACTGGGACAGCGCGCTGACGGCAGGAGGAGACGGTACTGGGACAGCGCGCTGACGGCAGGAGGAGACGGTACTGGGACAGCGCGCTGACGGCAGGGGGAGACGGTACTGGGACAGCGCGCTGACGTCAGGCGGAGACGAGACTGGGACAGGGCGCTGACGTCGGAAGGAGGCGGGACTGGGACAGGGCGCTGACGTCAGGTGGAGACGGTACTGGGACAGGGCGTTGACGGCAGGGGGAGACGGTACTGGGACAGCGCGCTGACGTCAGGCGGAGACGAGACTGGGACAGGGCGCTGACGTCAGGAGGAGACGGTACTGGGACAGGGCGCTGACGTCAGGAGGAGACGGTACTGGGCCAGAGCGCTGACATCAGGAGGTAACGGTACTGGGACAGAGCGCTGACATCAGGAAGAGACGGTACTGGGACAGAGCGCTGCCGTCAGGAGGAGACGGTACTGGGACAGCGCGCTGACGTCAGGAGGAGACGGTATTGGGACAGCGCGCTGACGTCAGGAGGAGACGGTACTGGGACAGCGCGCTGACGTCAGGAGGAGACGGTACTGGGACAGGGCGCTGACGTCAGGAGGAGACGGTATGGGACAGCGCGCTGACGTCAGGAGGAGACGGTACTGGGACAGCGCGCTGACGTCAGGAGGAGACGGTACTGGGACAGCGCGCTGACGTCAGGAGGAGACGGTACTGGGACAGGGCGCTGACGTCAGGAGGAGACGGTATGGGACAGCGCGCTGACGTCAGGAGGAGACGGTACTGGGACAGCGCGCTGACGGCAGGATGAGACGGTACTGGGACAGAGCGCTGACGTCAGGAGGAGACGGTACTGGGACAGCGCGCTGACGTCAGGAGGAGACGGTACTGGGACAGCGCGCTGACGTCAGGAGGAGACGGTACTGGGACAGCGCGCTGACGTCAGGAGGAGACGGTACTGGGACAGCGCGCTGACGTCAGGAGGAGACGGTACTGGGACAGCGCGCTGACGTCAGGAGGAGACGGTACTGGGACAGCGCGCTGACGTCAGGAGGAGACGGTACTGGGACAGCGCGCTGACGTCAGGAGGAGACGGTACTGGGACAGCGCGCTGACGTCAGGAGGAGACGGTACTGGGACAGCGCGCTGACGTCAGGAGGAGACGGTCCTGGGACAGCGCGCTGACGTCAGGAGGAGACGGTACTGGGACAGCGCGCTGACGTCAGGAGGAGACGGTACTGAGACAGCGCGCTGACGTCAGGAGGAGATGGTACTGGGACAGCGCGCTGACGTCAGGAGGAGACGGTACTGGGACAGCGCGCTGACGCCAGGAGGAGACGGTGCTGGGACAGCGCGCTGACGTCAGGAGGAGATGGTACTGGGACAGGGCGCTGACGTCAGGAGGAGACGGGACTGGGACAGCGCGCTGAGGTCAGGAGGAGACGGTACTGGGACAGCGCGCTGACATCAGGAGGAGACGGTACTGGGCAGGGCGCTGACGTCAGGAGGAGACGGTACTGGGACAGCGCGCTGACGTCAGGAGGAGACGGTACTGGGACAGCGCGCTGACATCAGGAGGAGACGGTACTGGGACAGGGCTCGGACGTCAGGTGGAGACGGAACTGGGACAGCGCGCTGTGTCAGGAGGAGACGGTACTGAGACAGGGCGCTGACGTCAGGAGGAGACGGTACTGGGACAGGGCGCTGACGTCAGGAGGAGACGGTACTGGGACAGGGCGCTGACATCAGGAGGAGACGGTACTGGGACAGAGCGCTGACGTCAGGAGGAGACGGTACTGGGACAGAGCGCTGACGTCAGGAGGAGACGGTACTGGGACAGAGCGCTGACGTCAGGAGGAGACTGTCCTGGGACAGAGCGCTGACGTCAGGAGGAGACCGTACTGGGACAGAGCGCTGACGTCAGGAGGAGACGGTACTGGGACAGCGCGCTGACGTCAGGAGGAGACGGTACTGGGACAGGGCGCTGACGCCAGGAGGAGACGGTACTGGGACAGGGCGCTGACGCTAGGAGGAGACGGTACTGGGACAGGGCGCTGACGCCAGGAGGAGACGGTACTGGGACAGCGCGCTGACGTCAGGAGGAGACGGTACTGGGACAGAGCGCTGACGTCAGGAGGAGACGGTACTGGGACAGAGCGCTGACGTCAGGAGGAGACGGTACTGGGACAGCGCGCTGACGTCAGGAGGAGACGGAACTGGGACAGCACGCTGACGTCAGGAGGAGACGGTACTGGGACAGCGCGCTGACGTCAGGGGGAGACGGTACTGGGACAGCGCGCCGACGTCAGTAGGAGACGGAACTGGGACAGCACGCTGACGTCAGGAGGAGACGGTACTGGGACAGCGCGCTGACGTCAGGGGGAGACGGTACTGGGACAGCGCGCCGACGTCAGTAGGAGACGGAACTGGGACAGCACGCTGACGTCAGGAGGAGACGGTACTGGGACAGCGCGCTGACGTCAGGAGGAGACGGTCCTGGGACAGCACGCTGACGTCAGGAGGACACGGTACTGGGACAGCGCGCTGACGTCAGGAGGAGGCGAAACTGAGACAGCGCGCTGACGTCAGGAGGAGACGGTACTGGGACAGCGCGCTGACGTCCGGAGGAGACGGGACTGGGACAGCGCGCTGACGTCAGGAGGAGGCGAAACTGAGACAGCGCGCTGACATCAGGAGGAGACGGTACTGGGACAGCGCGCTGACATCAGGAGGAGGCGGTACTGGGACAGCGCCCTGACGTCCGGAGGAGACGGGACTGGGACATCGCGCTGACGTCAGGAGGAGACGGTACTGGGACAGCGCGCTGACATCAGGAGGAGGCGGTACTGGGACAGCGCCCTGACGTCCGGAGGAGACGGGACTGGGACAGCGCGCTGACATCAGGAGGAGACGGTACTGGGACAGAGCGCTGACGTCAGGAGGAGACGGTACTGGGACAGCGCGCTGACGTCAGGAGGAGACGGTACTGGGACAGGGCGCTGACGTCAGGAGGAGACGGTACTGGGACAGGGCGCTGACGTCAGGAGGAGACGGTACTGGGCCAGAGCGTTGACATCTGGAGGAGACGGTACTGGGACAGAGCGCTGACGTCAGGAAGAGACGGTACTGGGACAGAGCGCTGCCGTCAGGAGGAGACGGTACTGGGACAGCGCGCTGACGTCAGGAGGAGACGGTACTGGGACAGCATGCTGACGTCAGGAGGAGACGGTGCTGGGACAGGGCGCTGACGTCAGGAGGAGACGGTACTGGGACAGCGCGCTGACGTCAGGAGGAGACGGTACTGGGACAGGGCGCTGACGTCGGAAGGAGGCGGGACTGGGACAGCGCACTGACGTCAGGAGGAGACGGTACTGGGACAGCGCGCTGACGTCAGGAGGAGACGGTACTGGGACAGCGCGCTGACGTCAGGCGGAGACGGGACTGGGACACCGCGCTGACGTCGGAAGGAGGCGGGACTGGGACAGCGCGCTGACGTCAGGTGGAGACGGTACTGGGACACCGCGCTGACGGCAGGAGGAGGCGAAACTGGGACAGCACGCTGACGTCAGGAGGAGACGGTACTGGGACAGAGCGCTGACATCAGGAGGAGGCGAAACTGGGACAGCGCGCTGACGTCAGGAGGAGACGGTACTGGGACAGCGCGCTGACGTCAGGAGGAGACGGTACTGGGACAGCGCGCTGACGTCAGGCGGAGACGAGACTGGGACAGCACGCTGACGTCGGAAGGAGGCGGGACTGGGACAGCGCGCTGACGTCAGGTGGAGACGGTACTGGGACAGCACGCTGACGGCAGGAGGAGGCGAAACTGGGACAGCGCGCTGACGTCGGAAGGAGGCGGGACTGGGACAGAGCGCTGACGTCAGGAGGAGACGGGACTGGGACACCGCGCTGACGTCGGAAGGAGGCGGGACTGGGACAGCGTGCTGACGTCAGGTGGAGACGGTACTGGGACAGCACGCTGACGGCAGGAGGAGGCGAAACTGGGACAGCACGCTGACGTCAGGAGGAGACGGGACTGGGACAGGGCGCTGACGTCAGGAGGAGACGGGACTGGGACAGCGCGCTGACGTCGGAAGGAGGCGGGACTGGGACAGCGCGCTGACGTCAGGAGGAGACGGGACTGGGACAGCGCGCTGACGTCAGGAGGAGACGGTACTGGGACAGCGCGCTGACGTCAGGAGGAGACGGTACTGGGACAGCGCGCTGACGTCAGGATGAGACGGTACTGGGACAGCGCGCTGACGTCAGGAGGAGACGGTACTGGGACAGAGCGCTGACGGCAGGCGGAGACGGTACTGGGACAGAGCGCTGACGTCGGAAGGAGGCGGGACTGGGACAGGGCGCTGACGTCAGGTGGAGACGGTACTGGGACAGCGCGCTGACGTCAGGTGGAGACGGTACTGGGACAGCGCGCTGACGTCAGGAGGAGACGGTACTGGGACAGCGCGCTGACGTCAGTAGGAGACGGTACTGGGACAGCGCGCTGACGTCAGGCGGAGACGAGACTGGGACAGCACGCTGACGTCGGAAGGAGGCGGGACTGGGACAGCGCGCTGACGTCAGGAGGAGACGGTACTGGGACAGAGCGCTGACATCAGGAGGAGACGGTACTGGGACAGCGCGCTGACGTCAGGAGGAGACGGTACTGGGACAGCGCGCTGACGTCAGGAGGAGACGGTACTGGGACAGCGCGCTGACGTCAGGCGGAGACGAGACTGGGACAGCACGCTGACGTCGGAAGGAGGCGGGACTGGGACAGCGCGCTGACGTCAGGAGGAGACGGTACTGGGACAGAGCGCTGACATCAGGAGGAGACGGTACTGGGACAGCGCGCTGACGTCAGGAGGAGACGGTACTGGGACAGCGCGCTGACGTCAGGAGGAGACGGTACTGGGACAGCGCGCTGACGTCAGGCGGAGACGAGACTGGGACAGCACGCTGACGTCGGAAGGAGGCGGGACTGGGACAGCGCGCTGACGGCAGGAGGAGACGGTACTGGGACAGCGCGCTGACGTCAGGTGGAGACGGTACTGGGACAGCGTGCTGACGGCAGGAGGAGGCGAAACTGGGACAGCGCGCTGACGTCGGAAGGAGGCGGGACTGGGACAGAGCGCTGACGTCAGGAGGAGACGGGACTGGGACAGGGCGCTGACGGCAGGAGGAGACGGTACTGGGACAGTGCGCTGACGTCAGGTGGAGACGGTACTGGGACAGCGTGCTGACGGCAGGAGGAGGCGAAACTGGGACAGCGCGCTGACGTCAGGAGGAGACGGTACTGGGACAGCGCGCTGACGTCAGGGGGAGACGGTACTGGGACAGCGCGCCGACGTCAGTAGGAGACGGAACTGGGACAGCACGCTGACGTCAGGAGGAGACGGTACTGGGACAGCGCGCTGACGTCAGGAGGAGACGGTCCTGGGACAGCACGCTGACGTCAGGAGGACACGGTACTGGGACAGCGCGCTGACGTCAGGAGGAGGCGAAACTGAGACAGCGCGCTGACGTCAGGAGGAGACGGTACTGGGACAGCGCGCTGACGTCCGGAGGAGACGGGACTGGGACAGCGCGCTGACGTCAGGAGGAGGCGAAACTGAGACAGCGCGCTGACATCAGGAGGAGACGGTACTGGGACAGCGCGCTGACATCAGGAGGAGGCGGTACTGGGACAGCGCCCTGACGTCCGGAGGAGACGGGACTGGGACAGCGCGCTGACGTCAGGAGGAGACGGTACTGGGACAGCGCGCTGACATCAGGAGGAGGCGGTACTGGGACAGCGCCCTGACGTCCGGAGGAGACGGGACTGGGACAGCGCGCTGACATCAGGAGGAGACGGTACTGGGACAGAGCGCTGACGTCAGGAGGAGACGGTACTGGGACAGCGCGCTGACGTCAGGAGGAGACGGTACTGGGACAGGGCGCTGACGTCAGGAGGAGACGGTACTGGGACAGGGCGCTGACGTCAGGAGGAGACGGTACTGGGCCAGAGCGTTGACATCTGGAGGAGACGGTACTGGGACAGAGCGCTGACGTCAGGAAGAGACGGTACTGGGACAGAGCGCTGCCGTCAGGAGGAGACGGTACTGGGACAGCGCGCTGACGTCAGGAGGAGACGGTACTGGGACAGCACGCTGACGTCAGGAGGAGACGGTGCTGGGACAGGGCGCTGACGTCAGGAGGAGACGGTACTGGGACAGCGCGCTGACGTCAGGAGGAGACGGTACTGGGACAGGGCGCTGACGTCGGAAGGAGGCGGGACTGGGACAGCGCACTGACGTCAGGAGGAGACGGTACTGGGACAGCGCGCTGACGTCAGGAGGAGACGGTACTGGGACAGCGCGCTGACGTCAGGCGGAGACGGGACTGGGACACCGCGCTGACGTCGGAAGGAGGCGGGACTGGGACAGCGCGCTGACGTCAGGTGGAGACGGTACTGGGACAGCACGCTGACGGCAGGAGGAGGCGAAACTGGGACAGCACGCTGACGTCAGGAGGAGACGGTACTGGGACAGAGCGCTGACATCAGGAGGAGGCGAAACTGGGACAGCGCGCTGACGTCAGGAGGAGACGGTACTGGGACAGCGCGCTGACGTCAGGAGGAGACGGTACTGGGACAGCGCGCTGACGTCAGGCGGAGACGAGACTGGGACAGCACGCTGACGTCGGAAGGAGGCGGGACTGGGACAGCGCGCTGACGTCAGGAGGAGACGGTACTGGGACAGCGCGCTGACGTCCGGAGGAGACGGGACTGGGACAGCGCGCTGACGTCAGGAGGAGGCGAAACTGAGACAGCGCGCTGACATCAGGAGGAGACGGTACTGGGACAGCGCGCTGACATCAGGAGGAGGCGGTACTGGGACAGCGCCCTGACGTCCGGAGGAGACGGGACTGGGACAGCGCGCTGACGTCAGGAGGAGACGGTACTGGGACAGCGCGCTGACATCAGGAGGAGGCGGTACTGGGACAGCGCCCTGACGTCCGGAGGAGACGGGACTGGGACAGCGCGCTGACATCAGGAGGAGACGGTACTGGGACAGAGCGCTGACGTCAGGAGGAGACGGTACTGGGACAGCGCGCTGACGTCAGGAGGAGACGGTACTGGGACAGGGCGCTGACGTCAGGAGGAGACGGTACTGGGACAGGGCGCTGACGTCAGGAGGAGACGGTACTGGGCCAGAGCGTTGACATCTGGAGGAGACGGTACTGGGACAGAGCGCTGACGTCAGGAAGAGACGGTACTGGGACAGAGCGCTGCCGTCAGGAGGAGACGGTACTGGGACAGCGCGCTGACGTCAGGAGGAGACGGTACTGGGACAGCACGCTGACGTCAGGAGGAGACGGTGCTGGGACAGGGCGCTGACGTCAGGAGGAGACGGTACTGGGACAGCGCGCTGACGTCAGGAGGAGACGGTACTGGGACAGGGCGCTGACGTCGGAAGGAGGCGGGACTGGGACAGCGCACTGACGTCAGGAGGAGACGGTACTGGGACAGCGCGCTGACGTCAGGAGGAGACGGTACTGGGACAGCGCGCTGACGTCAGGCGGAGACGGGACTGGGACACCGCGCTGACGTCGGAAGGAGGCGGGACTGGGACAGCGCGCTGACGTCAGGTGGAGACGGTACTGGGACAGCACGCTGACGGCAGGAGGAGGCGAAACTGGGACAGCACGCTGACGTCAGGAGGAGACGGTACTGGGACAGAGCGCTGACATCAGGAGGAGGCGAAACTGGGACAGCGCGCTGACGTCAGGAGGAGACGGTACTGGGACAGCGCGCTGACGTCAGGAGGAGACGGTACTGGGACAGCGCGCTGACGTCAGGCGGAGACGAGACTGGGACAGCACGCTGACGTCGGAAGGAGGCGGGACTGGGACAGCGCGCTGACGTCAGGTGGAGACGGTACTGGGACAGCACGCTGACGGCAGGAGGAGGCGAAACTGGGACAGCGCGCTGACGTCGGAAGGAGGCGGGACTGGGACAGAGCGCTGACGTCAGGAGGAGACGGGACTGGGACACCGCGCTGACGTCGGAAGGAGGCGGGACTGGGACAGCGCGCTGACGTCAGGTGGAGACGGTACTGGGACAGCACGCTGACGGCAGGAGGAGGCGAAACTGGGACAGCACGCTGACGTCAGGAGGAGACGGGACTGGGACAGCGCGCTGACGTCAGGAGGAGACGGGACTGGGACAGCGCGCTGACGTCGGAAGGAGGCGGGACTGGGACAGCGCGCTGACGTCAGGAGGAGACGGGACTGGGACAGCGCGCTGACGTCAGGAGGAGACGGTACTGGGACAGCGCGCTGACGTCAGGAGGAGACGGTACTGGGACAGCGCGCTGACGTCAGGATGAGACGGTACTGGGACAGCGCGCTGACGTCAGGAGGAGACGGTACTGGGACAGAGCGCTGACGGCAGGCGGAGACGGTACTGGGACAGAGCGCTGACGTCGGAAGGAGGCGGGACTGGGACAGGGCGCTGACGTCAGGTGGAGACGGTACTGGGACAGCGCGCTGACGTCAGGTGGAGACGGTACTGGGACAGCGCGCTGACGTCAGGAGGAGACGGTACTGGGACAGCGCGCTGACGTCAGGAGGAGACGGTACTGGGACAGCGCGCTGACGTCAGGCGGAGACGAGACTGGGACAGCACGCTGACGTCGGAAGGAGGCGGGACTGGGACAGCGCGCTGACGTCAGGAGGAGACGGTACTGGGACAGAGCGCTGACATCAGGAGGAGACGGTACTGGGACAGCGCGCTGACGTCAGGAGGAGACGGTACTGGGACAGCGCGCTGACGTCAGGAGGAGACGGTACTGGGACAGCGCGCTGACGTCAGGCGGAGACGAGACTGGGACAGCACGCTGACGTCGGAAGGAGGCGGGACTGGGACAGCGCGCTGACGTCAGGAGGAGACGGTACTGGGACAGAGCGCTGACATCAGGAGGAGACGGTACTGGGACAGCGCGCTGACGTCAGGAGGAGACGGTACTGGGACAGCGCGCTGACGTCAGGAGGAGACGGTACTGGGACAGCGCGCTGACGTCAGGCGGAGACGAGACTGGGACAGCACGCTGACGTCGGAAGGAGGCGGGACTGGGACAGCGCGCTGACGTCAGGTGGAGACGGTACTGGGACAGCGTGCTGACGGCAGGAGGAGGCGAAACTGGGACAGCGCGCTGACGTCGGAAGGAGGCGGGACTGGGACAGAGCGCTGACGTCAGGAGGAGACGGGACTGGGACAGGGCGCTGACGGCAGGAGGAGGCGAAACTGGGACAGCGCGCTGACGTCGGAAGGAGGCGGGACTGGGACAGAGCGCTGACGTCAGGAGGAGACGGGACTGGGACACCGCGCTGACGTCGGAAGGAGGCGGGACTGGGACAGCACGCTGACGGCAGGAGGAGACGGTACTGGGACAGCGCGCTGACGTCAGGTGGAGACGGTACTGGGACAGCACGCTGACGGCAGGAGGAGGCGAAACTGGGACAGCACGCTGACGTCAGGAGGAGACGGGACTGGGACAGGGCGCTGACGTCAGGAGGAGACGGGACTGGGACAGCGCGCTGACGTCGGAAGGAGGCGGGACTGGGACAGCGCGCTGACGTCAGGTGGAGACGGTACTGGGACAGGGCGCTGACGTCGGAAGGAGGCGGGACTGGGACAGGGCGCTGACGTCAGGTGGAGACGGTACTGGGACAGGGCGCTGACGTCAGGAGGAGACGGGACTGGGACAGCGCGCTGACGTCAGGAGGAGACGGGACTGGGACAGCGCGCTGACGTCAGGCGGAGACGAGACTGGGACAGCGCGCTGACGGCAGGAGGAGATGGTACTGGGACAGAGCGCTGACGTCAGGAGGAGACAGCACTGGGACAGCGCGCTGACGTCAGGTGGAGACGGGACTGGGACAGGGCGCAGGCGTCAGGAGGAGACGGGACTGGGACAGGGCGCTGACGTCAGGAGGAGATGGGACTGGGACAGCGCGCTGACGCCAGGAGGAGACGGGACTGGGACAGCGCGCTGACGCCAGGAGGAGACGGGCCTGGGACAGCGCGCTGACGTCAGGAGGAGGCGGTACTGGGACAGCGCGCTGACGTCAGGAGGAGACGGCACTGGGACAGCGCGCTGACGTCAGGAGGAGATGGGACTGGGACAGCGCGCTGACGTCAGGAGGAGACGGGACTGGGACAGCGCGCTGACGCCAGGAGGAGACGGGACTGGGACAGCGCGCTGACGTCAGGAGGAGACGGTACTGGGACAGAGCGCTGACGTCAGGAGGAGGCGGGACTGGGACAGGGCGCTGACGTCAGGAGGAGATGGGACTGGGACAGCGCGCTGACGCCAGGAGGAGACGGGACTGGGACAGCGCGCTGACGTCAGGAGGAGGCGGTACTGGGACAGCGCGCCGACGTCAGGAGGAGACGGGCCTGGGACAGGGCGCTGACGTCAGGAGGAGACGGTACTGGGACAGGGCGTTGACGTCAGGAGGAGACGGTACTGGGACAGCGCGCCGACGTCAGGAGGAGGCGGTACTGGGACAGCGCGCTGACGTCAGGAGGAGACGGTACTGGGACAGCGCGCTGACGTCAGGAGGAGAATGTACTGGGACAGCGCGCTGACGTCAGGAGGAGACGGTCCTGGGACAGCGCGCCGACGTCAGTAGGAGACGGTCCTGGGCCAGCGCGCTGACGTCAGGAGGAGACGGTACTGGGACAGCGCGCTGACGTCAGGAGGAGACGGTACTGGGACAGCGCGCTGACGTCAGGAGGAGGCGAAACTGAGACAGCGCGCTGACGTCAGGAGGAGACGGGACTGGGACAGCGCGCTGACGTCAGGAGGAGACGGTACTGGGACAGCGCGCTGACGTCAGGAGGAGACGGTACTGGGACAGCGCGCTGACGTCAGGAGGAGAATGTACTGGGACAGCGCGCTGACGTCAGGAGGAGACGGTCCTGGGCCAGCGCGCTGACGTCAGGAGGAGACGGGACTGGGACAGCGCGCCGACGTCAGTAGGAGACGGTCCTGGGACAGCGCGCTGACGTCAGGAGGAGGCGAAACTGAGACAGCGCGCTGACGTCAGGAGGAGACGGGACTGGGACAGCGCGCTGACGTCAGGAGGAGACGGTACTGGGACAGCGCGCTGACGTCAGGAGGAGGCGAAACTGAGACAGCGCGCTGACGTCAGGAGGAGACGGGACTGGGACAGCGCGAAGACGGCAGGAGGACACGGTACTGGGACAGCGCGTTGACGTCAGGAGTGTCATGATATTCAAACACACACATCATGATGGACACACTAACAGGCAAATCAGAGTACACAACACCACAACCAATCACAGACAAGAACACCAACCACATAAAAAGCACGAGCACGACACCTGGAGGTCAGTAGGTCTGGGGAGAAGGAAACAAGAAAGAGCTGTTGAAACACCACAAGCAGGGAGCCCCCCACGTGCAGAGTGCAAAGACCAAGTTGTAAATAGTGAGTTTAAATAAAGAAGCGTTGTACCATATGCAACTGTGTTGGCTCATCTGTGTGTCAGAACACCCAACACCACAAGGAGGAGACGGTACTGGGGCAGGGCGCTGACGGCAGGAGGAGACGGTACTGGGACAGCGCTGACGTCAGGAGGAGACGGTACTGGGACAGCGCGCTGATGTCAGGAGGAGACGGTACTGCGACATCGCGCTGACGTCAGGAGGAGACGGTACTGGGACAGCGCGCTGACGTCAGGAGGAGACGGTACTGGGACAGCGCGCTGACGTCAGGAGGAGGCGAAACTGAGACAGCGCGCTGACGTCAGGAGGAGACGGGACTGGGACAGCGCGCTGACGTCAGGAGGAGACGGTACTGGGACAGCGCGCTGACGTCAGGATGAGACGGTACTGGAACAGCGCGCTGACGTCAGGAGGAGACGGTACTGGGACAGCGTGCTGACGTCAGGTGGAGACGGTACTGGGACAGGGCGCTGACGTCAGGAGGAGACGGTACTGGAACAGCGCGCTGACGTCAGGAGGAGATGGGACTGGGACAGCGCGCTGACGCCAGGAGGAGACGGTACTGGGACAGCGCGCTGACGTTAGGAGGAGACGGGACTGGGACAGCGCGCTGACGTCAGGAGGAGAAGGTACTGGGACAGAGTGCTGACGGCAGGAGGAGACGGTACTGGGACAGAGCGCTGACGTCAGGAGGAGACGGCACTGGGACAGCACGCTGACGTCAGGAGGAGACGGGACTGGGACAGCGCGCTGACGTCAGGAGGAGACGGTACTGGGACAGGGAGCTGACGTCAGGAGGAGGCGGGACTGGGACAGGGCGCTGACGTCAGGTGGAGACGGTACTGGGACAGAGCGCTGACATCAGGAGGAGACGGTACTGGGACAGCGCGCTGACGTCAGGAGGAGACGGTACTGGAACAGCGCGCTGACGTCAGGAGGAGACGGTACTGGGACAGAGCGCTGACATCAGGAGGAGGCGAAACTCGGACAGCGCGCTGACGGCAGGAGGAGACGGTACTGGGTCAGCGCGCTGACGGCAGGAGGAGACGGCACTGGGACAGAGCGCTGACGTCAGGAGGAGACGGCACTGGGACAGCGCGCTGACGTCAGGTGGAGACGGGACTGGGACAGCGCCCTGACGTCAGGAGGAGACGGTACTGGGACAGCGCGCTGACGTCAGGAGGAGACGGTATTGGGACAGCGCGCTGACGGCAGGAGGAGACGGGACTGGGACAGAGCGCTGACGTCAGGAGGAGACGGCACTGGGACAGCGCGCTGACGTCAGGAGGAGACGGGACTGGGACAGGGCGCAGGCATCAGGAGGAGACGGGACTGGGACAGCGCGCTGACGTCAGGAGGAGACGGTACTGGGACAGCGCGTCAGGAGGAGACGGTACTGGGACAGCGCGCTGATGTCAGGAGGAGATGGGAATGGGACAGCGCGCTGTCGCCAGGAGGAGACGGGACTGGGACAGCGCGCTGACGTCAGGAGGAGAGGGGACTGGGACAGGGCGCAGGCGTCAGGAGGAGACGGCACTGGGACAGCGCGCTGACGTCAGGAGGAGACGTTCCTGGGCCAGCGCGCTGACGTCAGGAGGAGACGGTCCTGGGACAGCGCGCTGACGTCAGGAGGAGACGGTACTGGGACAGAGCGCTGACGTCAGGAGGAGGCGAAACTGAGACAGGGCGCTGACGTCAGGAGGAGACGGGACTGGGACAGCGCGCTGACGTCAGGAGGAGACGGTACTGGGACAGGGCGCTGACGTCAGGAGGAGACGGTACTGGGATAGCGCGCTGACGTCAGGAGGAGACGGGACTGGGACAGCGCGCTGACGTCAGGAGGAGAAGGTACTGGGACAGAGCGCTGACGTCAGGAGGAGACGGTACTGGGACAGCGCGCTGACGTCAGGAGGAGACGGTACTGGGACAGCGCGCTGACGTCAGGAGGAGACGGTACTGGGACAGCGCGCTGACGTCAGGAGGAGACGGTACTGGGACAGAGCGCTGACGTCAGGAGGAGACGGTACTGGGACAGCGCGCTGACGTCAGGAGGAGACGGTACTGGGACAGCGCGCTGACGTCAGGAGGAGACGGGACTGGGACAGCGCGCTGACGTCAGGAGGAGACGGGACTGGGACAGCGCGCTGACGTCAGGAGGAGACGGGACTGGGACAGGGCGCTGACGTCAGGAGGAGACGGTACTGGGACAGCGCGCTGACGTCAGGAGGAGACGGGACTGGGACAGCGCGCTGACGTCAGGAGGAGACGTTACTGGGACAGCGCGCTGACGTCAGGAGGAGAAGGTACTGGGACAGAGCGCTGACGGCAGGAGGAGACGGTACTGGGACAGCGCGCTGACGTCAGGAGGCGACGGTACTGGGACAGAGCGCTGACGTCAGGAGGAGACGGCACTGGGACAGGGCGCTGACGTCAGGAGGAGACGGTACTGGGACAGCGGGCTGACGTCAGGAGGAGACGGGACTGGGACAGGGCGCTGACGTCAGGAGGAGACGGTACTGGGACAGGGCGCTGACGTCAGGAGGAGACGGCACTGGGACAGGGCGCTGACGTCAGGAGGAGACGGTACTGGGACAGCGCGCTGACGTCAGGAGGAGACGGGACTGGGACAGGGCGCTGACGTCAGGAGGAGGCGGGACTGGGACAGGGCGCTGACGTCAGGAGGAGACGGTACTGGGACAGCGCGCGGACGTCAGGTGGAGACGGGACTGGGACAGGGCGCTGACGTAAGGAGGAGACGGGACTGGGACAGGGCGCAGGCGTCAGGAGGAGACGGGACTGGGACAGCGCGCTGACGTCAGGAGGAGACGGTACTGGGACAGCGCGCTGAGGTCAGGAGGAGACGGGACTGGGACAGCGCGCTGACGTAAGGAGGAGACGGGACTTGGACAGCGCGCTGACGTCAGGAGGAGACGGTACTGGGACAGAGCGCCGACGTCAGGAGGAGACGGTACTGGGACAGCGCGCTGACGTCAGGAGGAGACGGGACTGGGACAGCGCGCTGACGTCAGGAGGAGGCGGTACTGGGACAGGGCGCCGACGTCAGGAGGAGACGGTACTGGGACAGCGCGCTGACGTCAGGAGGAGACGGTACTGGGACAGCGCGCTGACGTCAGGAGGAGACGGTCCTGGGCCAGCGCGCTGACGTCAGGAGGAGACGGTACTGGGACAGCGCGCTGACGTCAGGAGGAGGCGAAACTGAGACAGCGCGCTGACGTCAGGAGGAGACGGGACTGGGACAGCGCGCTGACGTCAGGAGGAGACGGTACTGGGACAGAGCGCTGACATCAGGAGGAGACGAAACTCGGACAGCGCGCTGACGGCAGGAGGAGACGGTACTGGGTCAGCGCGCTGACGGCAGGAGGAGACGGCACTGGGACAGAGCGCTGACGTCAGGAGGAGACGGCACTGGGACAGCGCGCTGACGTCAGGTGGAGACGGGACTGGGACAGCGCCCTGGCGTCAGGTGGAGACGGTACTGGGACAGCGCGCTGACGTCAGGAGGAGACGGTATTGGGACAGCGCGCTGACGGCAGGAGGAGACGGCACTGGGACAGAGCGCTGACGTCAGGAGGAGACGGCACTGGGACAGCGCGCTGACGTCAGGAGGAGACGGGACTGGGACAGGGCGCAGGCATCAGGAGGAGACGGGACTGGGACAGCGCGCTGACGTCAGGAGGAGACGGTACTGGGACAGCGCGTCAGGAGGAGACGGTACTGGGACAGCGCGCTGACGTCAGGAGGAGATGGGAATGGGACAGCGCGCTGACGCCAGGAGGAGACGGGACTGGGACAGCGCGCTGACGTCAGGAGGAGACGGGACTGGGACAGGGCGCAGGCGTCAGGAGGAGACGGCACTGGGACAGCGCGCTGACGTCAGGAGGAGACGGTCCTGGGCCAGCGCGCTGACGTGAGGAGGAGACGGTCCTGGGACAGCGCGCTGACGTCAGGAGGAGACGGTACTGGGACAGCGCGCTGACGTCAGGAGGAGATGGGACTGGGACAGCGCGCTGACGTCAGGAGGAGACGGTACTGGGACAGAGCGCTGACGTCAGGAGGAGACGGCACTGGGACAGCGCGCTGACGTCAGGAGGAGACGGGACTGGGACAGGGCGCAGGCATCAGGAGGAGACGGGACTGGGACAGCGCGCTGACGTCAGGAGGAGACGGTACTGGGACAGCGCGTCAGGAGGAGACGGTACTGGGACAGCGCGCTGACGTCAGGAGGAGATGGGAATGGGACAGCGCGCTGACGCCAGGAGGAGACGGGACTGGGACAGCGCGCTGACGTCAGGAGGAGACGGGACTGGGACAGGGCGCAGGCGTCAGGAGGAGACGGCACTGGGACAGCGCGCTGACGTCAGGAGGAGACGGTCCTGGGCCAGCGCGCTGACGTCAGGAGGAGACGGTCCTGGGACTGCGCGCTGACGTCAGGAGGAGACGGTACTGGGACAGAGCGCTGACGTCAGGAGGAGGCGAAACTGAGACAGGGCGCTGACGTCAGGAGGAGACGGGACTGGGACAGCGCGCTGACGTCAGGAGGAGACGGTACTGGGACAGGGCGCTGACGTCAGGAGGAGACTGTACTGGGATAGCGCGCTGACGTCAGGAGGAGACGGGACTGGGACAGCGCGCTGACGTCAGGAGGAGAAGGTACTGGGACAGAGCGCTGACGTCAGGAGGAGACGGTACTGGGACAGAGCGCTGACGTCAGGAGGAGACGGGACTGGGACAGCGCGCTGACGTCAGGAGGAGAAGGTACTGGGACAGAGCGCTGACGTCAGGAGGAGACGGTACTGGGACAGCGCGCTGACGTCAGGAGGCGACGGTACTGAGACAGCGCGCTGACGGCAGGAGGAGACGGTACTGGGACAGCGCGCTGACGTCAGGAGGAGACGGTACTGGGACAGCACGCCGACAGCAGGAGGAGACGGTACTGGGACAGCGCGCTGACGTCAGGAGGAGACGGTACTGGGGCAGCGCGCTGACGTCAGGAGGAGACGGGACTGGGACAGCGCGCTGACGTCAGGAGGAGACGGGACTGGGACAGGGCGCTGACGTCAGGAGGAGGCGGGACTGGGACAGCGCGCTGACGTCAGGTGGAGACGGTACTGGGACAGCGCCCTGACGGCAGGAGGAGACGGGACTGGGACAGGGCGCTGACGTCAGGAGGAGACGGTACTGGGACAGCGCGCTGACGTCAGGAGGAGACGGGACTGGGACAGAGCGCTGATGTCAGGAGGAGACGGTACTGGGACAGCGCGCTGACGTCAGGAGGAGACGGTACTGGGACAGCGCGCTGACGTCAGGAGGAGACGGGACTGGGACAGCGCGCTGACGTCAGGAGGCGACGGTACTGGGACAGCGCGCTGACGTCAGGAGGAGACGGGACTGGGACAGGGCGCAGGCGTCAGGAGGAGACGGCACTGGGACAGCGCGCTGACGTCAGGACGAGACGGTCCTGGGCCAGCGCGCTGACGTCAGGAGGAGACGGTCCTGGGACTGCGCGCTGACGTCAGGAGGAGACGGTACTGGGACAGAGCGCTGACGTCAGGAGGAGGCGAAACTGAGACAGGGCGCTGACGTCAGGAGGAGACGGGACTGGGACAGCGCGCTGACGTCAGGAGGAGACGGTACTGGGACAGGGCGCTGACGTCAGGAGGAGACGGTACTGGGATAGCGCGCTGACGTCAGGAGGAGACGGGACTGGGACAGCGCGCTGACGTCAGGAGGAGAAGGTACTGGGACAGAGCGCTGACGTCAGGAGGAGACGGTACTGGGACAGAGCGCTGACGTCAGGAGGAGACGGGACTGGGACAGCGCGCTGACGTCAGGAGGAGAAGGTACTGGGACAGAGCGCTGACGTCAGGAGGAGACGGTACTGGGACAGCGCGCTGACGTCAGGAGGAGACGGTACTGGGACAGCGCGCTGACGTCAGGAGGAGACGGTACTGGGACAGCGCGCTGACGTCAGGAGGAGACGGTACTGGGACAGAGCGCTGACGTCAGGAGGAGACGGTACTGGGACAGAGCGCTGACGGCAGGAGGAGACGGTACTGGCACAGCGCGCTGACGTCAGGAGGAGACGTTACTGGGACACCGCGCTGACGTCAGGAGGCGACGGTACTGGGACAGCGCGCTGACGCCAGGAGGAGACGGCACTGGGACAGCGCGCTGACGTCAGGAGGAGACGGTACTGGGACAGCGCGCTGACGTCAGGAGGAGACGGTACTGGGACAGCGCGCTGACGTCAGGAGGAGACGGTACTGGGACAGGGCGCTGACGTCAAGGGGGGGTCGGGACTGGGACAGCACGCTGACGTCAGGAGGAGACGGTACTGGGACAGCGCGCTGACGTCAGGAGGAGACGGGACTGGGACAGCGCGCTGACGTCAGGAGGAGACGGGACTGGGACAGCGCGCTGACGGCAGGAGGAGACGGTACTGGGACAGCGCGCTGACGTCAGGAGGCGACGGTACTGAGACAGCGCGCTGACGTCAGGAGGAGACGGTACTGGGACAGCGCGCTGACGTCAGGAGGCGACGGTACTGAGACAGCGCGCTGACGGCAGGAGGAGACGGTACTGGGACAGCGCGCTGACGTCAGGAGGAGACGGTACTGGGACAGCACGCCGACGGCAGGAGGAGACGGTACTGGGACAGCGCGCTGACGTCAGGAGGAGACGGTACTGGGGCAGCGCGCTGACGTCAGGAGGAGACGGGACTGGGACAGCGCGCTGACGTCAGGAGGAGACGGGACTGGGACAGGGCGCTGACGTCAGGAGGAGGCGGGACTGGGACAGCGCGCTGACGTCAGGTGGAGACGGTACTGGGACAGCGCCCTGACGGCAGGAGGAGACGGGACTGGGACAGGGCGCTGACGTCAGGAGGAGACGGTACTGGGACAGCGCGCTGACGTCAGGAGGAGACGGGACTGGGACAGAGCGCTGACGTCAGGAGGAGACGGTACTGGGACAGCGCGCTGACGTCAGGAGGAGACGGTACTGGGACAGCGCGCTGACGTCAGGAGGAGACGGGACTGGGACAGCGCGCTGACGTCAGGAGGCGACGGTACTGGGACAGCGCGCTGACATCAGGAGGAGACGGTACTGGGACAGCGCGCTGACATCAGGAGGAGGCGAAACTGGGACAGCGCGCTGACGTCAGGAGGAGACGGGACTGGGACAGCGCGCTGACGTCAGGTGGAGACGGGACTGGGACAGCACGCTGACGCCAGGAGGAGACGGTACTGGGACAGAGCGCTGACGTCAGGAGGAGACGGGACTGGGACAGCGCGCTGACATCAGGTGGAGACGGGACTGGGACAGCGCGCTGACGTCAGGTGGAGACGGTACTGGGACAGCGCGCTGACGTCAGGAGGAGACGGCACTGGGACAGCGCGCTGACGTCAGGAGGAGACGGGACTGGGACAGCGCGCTGACGTCAGGGGGAGACGGCACTGGGACAGCGCGCTGACGTCAGGAGGAGACGGCACTGGGACAGCGCGCTGACGTCAGGTGGAGACGGTACTGGGACAGCGCGCTGACGTCAGGAGGAGACGGCACTGGGACAGCGCGCTGACGTCAGGAGGAGACGGCACTGGGACAGCGCGCTGACGTCAGGAGGAGACGGTACTGGGACTGGGCGCTGACGTCAGGAGGAGACGGGACTGGGACAGCGCGCGGACGTCAGGTGGAGACGGGACTGGGACAGCGCGCTGACGTCAGGAGGAGACGGGACTGGGACAGCGCGCTGACGCCAGGAGGAGACGGGACTGGGACAGCGCGCTGACGTCAGGAGGAGACGGTCCTGGGACAGCGCACTGACGTCAGGAGGAGACGGCACTGGGACAGCGCGCTGACGGCAGGAGGAGACGGTACTGGGACAGCGCGCTGACGTCAGGAGGAGACGGTACTGGGACAGCGCGCTGACGTCAGGAGGAGACGGCACTGGGACAGCGCGCTGACGGCAGGAGGAGACGGTACTGGGACAGCGCGCTGACGTCAGGTGGAGACGGCACTGGGACAGCGCGCTGACGGCAGGAGGAGACGGTACTGGGACAGCGCGCTGACGTCAGGAGGAGACGGTACTGGGACTGGGCGCTGACGTCAGGAGGAGACGGTACTGGGACAGCGCGCTGACGTCAGGAGGAGACGGTACTGGGACAGCGCGCTGACGGCAGGAGGAGACGGTCCTGGGCCAGCGCGCTGACGTCAGGAGGAGACGGGACTGGGACAGGGCGCTGACGTCAGGAGGAGACGGGACTGGGACAGCGCGCTGACGTCAGGTGGAGACGGGACTGGGACAGCGCGCTGACGTCAGGTGGAGACGGGACTGGGACAGCGCGCTGACGTCAGGAGGAGACGGGACTGGGACAGCGCGCCTACGGCAGGAGGAGACGGGACTGGGACAGCGCGCTGACGGCAGGAGGAGACGGTCCTGGGCCAGCGCGCTGACGTCAGGAGGAGACGGGACTGGGACAGGGCGCTGACGTCAGGAGGAGACGGGACTGGGACAGGGCGCTGACGTCAGGAGGAGACGGTACTGGGATAGCGCGCTGACGTCAGGAGGAGACGGGACTGGGACAGCGCGCTGAGGTCAGGAGGAGACGGGACTGGGACAGCGCGCTGACGTAAGGAGGAGACGGGACTTGGACAGCGCGCTGACGTCAGGAGGAGACGGTACTGGGACAGAGCGCCGACGTCAGGAGGAGACGGTACTGGGACAGCGCGCTGACGTCAGGAGGAGACGGGACTGGGACAGCGCGCTGACGTCAGGAGGAGGCGGTACTGGGACAGGGCGCCGACGTCAGGAGGAGACGGTACTGGGACAGCGCGCTGACGTCAGGAGGAGACGGTACTGGGACAGCGCGCTGACGTCAGGAGGAGACGGTCCTGGGCCAGCGCGCTGACGTCAGGAGGAGACGGTACTGGGACAGCGCGCTGACGTCAGGAGGAGGCGAAACTGAGACAGCGCGCTGACGTCAGGAGGAGACGGGACTGGGACAGCGCGCTGACGTCAGGAGGAGACGGTACTGGGACAGAGCGCTGACATCAGGAGGAGACGAAACTCGGACAGCGCGCTGACGGCAGGAGGAGACGGTACTGGGTCAGCGCGCTGACGGCAGGAGGAGACGGCACTGGGACAGAGCGCTGACGTCAGGAGGAGACGGCACTGGGACAGCGCGCTGACGTCAGGTGGAGACGGGACTGGGACAGCGCCCTGGCGTCAGGTGGAGACGGTACTGGGACAGCGCGCTGACGTCAGGAGGAGACGGTATTGGGACAGCGCGCTGACGGCAGGAGGAGACGGCACTGGGACAGAGCGCTGACGTCAGGAGGAGACGGCACTGGGACAGCGCGCTGACGTCAGGAGGAGACGGGACTGGGACAGGGCGCAGGCATCAGGAGGAGACGGGACTGGGACAGCGCGCTGACGTCAGGAGGAGACGGTACTGGGACAGCGCGTCAGGAGGAGACGGTACTGGGACAGCGCGCTGACGTCAGGAGGAGATGGGAATGGGACAGCGCGCTGACGCCAGGAGGAGACGGGACTGGGACAGCGCGCTGACGTCAGGAGGAGACGGGACTGGGACAGGGCGCAGGCGTCAGGAGGAGACGGCACTGGGACAGCGCGCTGACGTCAGGAGGAGACGGTCCTGGGCCAGCGCGCTGACGTGAGGAGGAGACGGTCCTGGGACAGCGCGCTGACGTCAGGAGGAGACGGTACTGGGACAGCGCGCTGACGTCAGGAGGAGATGGGACTGGGACAGCGCGCTGACGTCAGGAGGAGACGGTACTGGGACAGAGCGCTGACGTCAGGAGGAGACGGCACTGGGACAGCGCGCTGACGTCAGGAGGAGACGGGACTGGGACAGGGCGCAGGCATCAGGAGGAGACGGGACTGGGACAGCGCGCTGACGTCAGGAGGAGACGGTACTGGGACAGCGCGTCAGGAGGAGACGGTACTGGGACAGCGCGCTGACGTCAGGAGGAGATGGGAATGGGACAGCGCGCTGACGCCAGGAGGAGACGGGACTGGGACAGCGCGCTGACGTCAGGAGGAGACGGGACTGGGACAGGGCGCAGGCGTCAGGAGGAGACGGCACTGGGACAGCGCGCTGACGTCAGGAGGAGACGGTCCTGGGCCAGCGCGCTGACGTCAGGAGGAGACGGTCCTGGGACTGCGCGCTGACGTCAGGAGGAGACGGTACTGGGACAGAGCGCTGACGTCAGGAGGAGGCGAAACTGAGACAGGGCGCTGACGTCAGGAGGAGACGGGACTGGGACAGCGCGCTGACGTCAGGAGGAGACGGTACTGGGACAGGGCGCTGACGTCAGGAGGAGACTGTACTGGGATAGCGCGCTGACGTCAGGAGGAGACGGGACTGGGACAGCGCGCTGACGTCAGGAGGAGAAGGTACTGGGACAGAGCGCTGACGTCAGGAGGAGACGGTACTGGGACAGAGCGCTGACGTCAGGAGGAGACGGGACTGGGACAGCGCGCTGACGTCAGGAGGAGAAGGTACTGGGACAGAGCGCTGACGTCAGGAGGAGACGGTACTGGGACAGCGCGCTGACGTCAGGAGGCGACGGTACTGAGACAGCGCGCTGACGGCAGGAGGAGACGGTACTGGGACAGCGCGCTGACGTCAGGAGGAGACGGTACTGGGACAGCACGCCGACAGCAGGAGGAGACGGTACTGGGACAGCGCGCTGACGTCAGGAGGAGACGGTACTGGGGCAGCGCGCTGACGTCAGGAGGAGACGGGACTGGGACAGCGCGCTGACGTCAGGAGGAGACGGGACTGGGACAGGGCGCTGACGTCAGGAGGAGGCGGGACTGGGACAGCGCGCTGACGTCAGGTGGAGACGGTACTGGGACAGCGCCCTGACGGCAGGAGGAGACGGGACTGGGACAGGGCGCTGACGTCAGGAGGAGACGGTACTGGGACAGCGCGCTGACGTCAGGAGGAGACGGGACTGGGACAGAGCGCTGATGTCAGGAGGAGACGGTACTGGGACAGCGCGCTGACGTCAGGAGGAGACGGTACTGGGACAGCGCGCTGACGTCAGGAGGAGACGGGACTGGGACAGCGCGCTGACGTCAGGAGGCGACGGTACTGGGACAGCGCGCTGACGTCAGGAGGAGACGGGACTGGGACAGGGCGCAGGCGTCAGGAGGAGACGGCACTGGGACAGCGCGCTGACGTCAGGACGAGACGGTCCTGGGCCAGCGCGCTGACGTCAGGAGGAGACGGTCCTGGGACTGCGCGCTGACGTCAGGAGGAGACGGTACTGGGACAGAGCGCTGACGTCAGGAGGAGGCGAAACTGAGACAGGGCGCTGACGTCAGGAGGAGACGGGACTGGGACAGCGCGCTGACGTCAGGAGGAGACGGTACTGGGACAGGGCGCTGACGTCAGGAGGAGACGGTACTGGGATAGCGCGCTGACGTCAGGAGGAGACGGGACTGGGACAGCGCGCTGACGTCAGGAGGAGAAGGTACTGGGACAGAGCGCTGACGTCAGGAGGAGACGGTACTGGGACAGAGCGCTGACGTCAGGAGGAGACGGGACTGGGACAGCGCGCTGACGTCAGGAGGAGAAGGTACTGGGACAGAGCGCTGACGTCAGGAGGAGACGGTACTGGGACAGCGCGCTGACGTCAGGAGGAGACGGTACTGGGACAGCGCGCTGACGTCAGGAGGAGACGGTACTGGGACAGCGCGCTGACGTCAGGAGGAGACGGTACTGGGACAGAGCGCTGACGTCAGGAGGAGACGGTACTGGGACAGAGCGCTGACGGCAGGAGGAGACGGTACTGGCACAGCGCGCTGACGTCAGGAGGAGACGTTACTGGGACACCGCGCTGACGTCAGGAGGCGACGGTACTGGGACAGCGCGCTGACGCCAGGAGGAGACGGCACTGGGACAGCGCGCTGACGTCAGGAGGAGACGGTACTGGGACAGCGCGCTGACGTCAGGAGGAGACGGTACTGGGACAGCGCGCTGACGTCAGGAGGAGACGGTACTGGGACAGGGCGCTGACGTCAAGGGGGGGTCGGGACTGGGACAGCACGCTGACGTCAGGAGGAGACGGTACTGGGACAGCGCGCTGACGTCAGGAGGAGACGGGACTGGGACAGCGCGCTGACGTCAGGAGGAGACGGGACTGGGACAGCGCGCTGACGGCAGGAGGAGACGGTACTGGGACAGCGCGCTGACGTCAGGAGGCGACGGTACTGAGACAGCGCGCTGACGTCAGGAGGAGACGGTACTGGGACAGCGCGCTGACGTCAGGAGGCGACGGTACTGAGACAGCGCGCTGACGGCAGGAGGAGACGGTACTGGGACAGCGCGCTGACGTCAGGAGGAGACGGTACTGGGACAGCACGCCGACGGCAGGAGGAGACGGTACTGGGACAGCGCGCTGACGTCAGGAGGAGACGGTACTGGGGCAGCGCGCTGACGTCAGGAGGAGACGGGACTGGGACAGCGCGCTGACGTCAGGAGGAGACGGGACTGGGACAGGGCGCTGACGTCAGGAGGAGGCGGGACTGGGACAGCGCGCTGACGTCAGGTGGAGACGGTACTGGGACAGCGCCCTGACGGCAGGAGGAGACGGGACTGGGACAGGGCGCTGACGTCAGGAGGAGACGGTACTGGGACAGCGCGCTGACGTCAGGAGGAGACGGGACTGGGACAGAGCGCTGACGTCAGGAGGAGACGGTACTGGGACAGCGCGCTGACGTCAGGAGGAGACGGTACTGGGACAGCGCGCTGACGTCAGGAGGAGACGGGACTGGGACAGCGCGCTGACGTCAGGAGGCGACGGTACTGGGACAGCGCGCTGACATCAGGAGGAGACGGTACTGGGACAGCGCGCTGACATCAGGAGGAGGCGAAACTGGGACAGCGCGCTGACGTCAGGAGGAGACGGGACTGGGACAGCGCGCTGACGTCAGGTGGAGACGGGACTGGGACAGCACGCTGACGCCAGGAGGAGACGGTACTGGGACAGAGCGCTGACGTCAGGAGGAGACGGGACTGGGACAGCGCGCTGACATCAGGTGGAGACGGGACTGGGACAGCGCGCTGACGTCAGGTGGAGACGGTACTGGGACAGCGCGCTGACGTCAGGAGGAGACGGCACTGGGACAGCGCGCTGACGTCAGGAGGAGACGGGACTGGGACAGCGCGCTGACGTCAGGAGGAGACGGCACTGGGACAGCGCGCTGACGTCAGGAGGAGACGGCACTGGGACAGCGCGCTGACGTCAGGTGGAGACGGTACTGGGACAGCGCGCTGACGTCAGGAGGAGACGGCACTGGGACAGCGCGCTGACGTCAGGAGGAGACGGCACTGGGACAGCGCGCTGACGTCAGGAGGAGACGGTACTGGGACTGGGCGCTGACGTCAGGAGGAGACGGGACTGGGACAGCGCGCGGACGTCAGGTGGAGACGGGACTGGGACAGCGCGCTGACGTCAGGAGGAGACGGGACTGGGACAGCGCGCTGACGCCAGGAGGAGACGGGACTGGGACAGCGCGCTGACGTCAGGAGGAGACGGTCCTGGGACAGCGCACTGACGTCAGGAGGAGACGGCACTGGGACAGCGCGCTGACGGCAGGAGGAGACGGTACTGGGACAGCGCGCTGACGTCAGGAGGAGACGGTACTGGGACAGCGCGCTGACGTCAGGAGGAGACGGTACTGGGACAGCGCGCTGACGGCAGGAGGAGACGGTACTGGGACAGCGCGCTGACGTCAGGTGGAGACGGCACTGGGACAGCGCGCTGACGGCAGGAGGAGACGGTACTGGGACAGCGCGCTGACGTCAGGAGGAGACGGTACTGGGACTGGGCGCTGACGTCAGGAGGAGACGGTACTGGGACAGCGCGCTGACGTCAGGAGGAGACGGTACTGGGACAGCGCGCTGACGGCAGGAGGAGACGGTCCTGGGCCAGCGCGCTGACGTCAGGAGGAGACGGGACTGGGACAGGGCGCTGACGTCAGGAGGAGACGGGACTGGGACAGCGCGCTGACGTCAGGTGGAGACGGGACTGGGACAGCGCGCTGACGTCAGGTGGAGACGGGACTGGGACAGCGCGCTGACGTCAGGAGGAGACGGGACTGGGACAGCGCGCCTACGGCAGGAGGAGACGGGACTGGGACAGCGCGCTGACGGCAGGAGGAGACGGTCCTGGGCCAGCGCGCTGACGTCAGGAGGAGACGGGACTGGGACAGGGCGCTGACGTCAGGAGGAGACGGGACTGGGACAGGGCGCTGACGTCAGGAGGAGACGGTACTGGGATAGCGCGCTGACGTCAGGAGGAGACGGGACTGGGACAGCGCGCTGACGTCAGGAGGAGACGGGACTGGGACAGAGCGCTGACGTCAGGAGGAGACGGTACTGGGACAGCGCGCTGACGTCAGGAGGAGACGGTACTGGGACAGCGCGCTGACGTCAGGAGGAGACGGTACTGGGACAGGGCGCTGACGTCAGGAGGAGACGGTACTGGGACAGAGCGCTGACGTCAGGAGGAGACGGTACTGGGACAGCGCGCTGACGTCAGGAGGAGACGGGACTGGGACAGCGCGCTGACGTCACGAGGAGACGGTACTGGGACAGGGCGCTGACGTCAGGAGGAGACGGTACTGGGATAGCGCGCTGACGTCAGGAGGAGACGGGACGGGGACAGCGCGCTGACGTCAGGAGGAGACGGGACTGGGACAGCGCGCTGACGTCAGGAGGCGACGGTACTGAGACAGCGCGCTGACGGCAGGAGGAGACGGTACTGGGACAGATCGCTGACGGCAGGAGGAGACGGTACTGGGACAGCGCGCTGACGTCAGGAGGAGACGGTACTGGGACAGCGCGCTGACGTCAGGAGGAGACGGTACTGGGACAGCACGCCGACGGCAGGAGGAGACGGTACTGGGACAGCGCGCTGACGTCAGGAGGAGACGGTACTGGGACAGCGCCCTGACGGCAGGAGGAGACGGGACTGGGACAGGGCGCTGACGTCAGGAGGAGACGGTACTGGGACAGCGCGCTGACGTCAGGAGGAGACGGGACTGGGACAGAGCGCTGACGTCAGGAGGAGACGGTACTGGGACAGCGCGCTGACGTCAGGAGGAGACGGTACTGGGACAGCGCGCTGACGTCAGGAGGAGACGGGACTGGGACAGCGCGCTGACGTCAGGAGGCGACGGTACTGGGACAGCGCGCTGACATCAGGAGGAGACGGTACTGGGACAGCGCGCTGACATCAGGAGGAGGCGAAACTGGGACAGCGCGCTGACGTCAGGAGGAGACGGGACTGGGACAGCGCGCTGACGTCAGGTGGAGACGGGACTGGGACAGCACGCTGACGCCAGGAGGAGACGGTACTGGGACAGAGCGCTGACGTCAGGAGGAGACGGGACTGGGACAGCGCGCTGACATCAGGTGGAGACGGGACTGGGACAGCGCGCTGACGTCAGGTGGAGACGGTACTGGGACAGCGCGCTGACGTCAGGAGGAGACGGCACTGGGACAGCGCGCTGACGTCAGGAGGAGACGGGACTGGGACAGCGCGCTGACGTCAGGAGGAGACGGCACTGGGACAGCGCGCTGACGTCAGGAGGAGACGGCACTGGGACAGCGCGCTGACGTCAGGTGGAGACGGTACTGGGACAGCGCGCTGACGTCAGGAGGAGACGGCACTGGGACAGCGCGCTGACGTCAGGAGGAGACGGCACTGGGACAGCGCGCTGACGTCAGGAGGAGACGGTACTGGGACTGGGCGCTGACGTCAGGAGGAGACGGGACTGGGACAGCGCGCGGACGTCAGGTGGAGACGGGACTGGGACAGCGCGCTGACGTCAGGAGGAGACGGGACTGGGACAGCGCGCTGACGCCAGGAGGAGACGGGACTGGGACAGCGCGCTGACGTCAGGAGGAGACGGTCCTGGGACAGCGCACTGACGTCAGGAGGAGACGGCACTGGGACAGCGCGCTGACGGCAGGAGGAGACGGTACTGGGACAGCGCGCTGACGTCAGGAGGAGACGGTACTGGGACAGCGCGCTGACGTCAGGAGGAGACGGTACTGGGACAGCGCGCTGACGGCAGGAGGAGACGGTACTGGGACAGCGCGCTGACGTCAGGTGGAGACGGCACTGGGACAGCGCGCTGACGGCAGGAGGAGACGGTACTGGGACAGCGCGCTGACGTCAGGAGGAGACGGTACTGGGACTGGGCGCTGACGTCAGGAGGAGACGGTACTGGGACAGCGCGCTGACGTCAGGAGGAGACGGTACTGGGACAGCGCGCTGACGGCAGGAGGAGACGGTCCTGGGCCAGCGCGCTGACGTCAGGAGGAGACGGGACTGGGACAGGGCGCTGACGTCAGGAGGAGACGGGACTGGGACAGCGCGCTGACGTCAGGTGGAGACGGGACTGGGACAGCGCGCTGACGTCAGGTGGAGACGGGACTGGGACAGCGCGCTGACGTCAGGAGGAGACGGGACTGGGACAGCGCGCCTACGGCAGGAGGAGACGGGACTGGGACAGCGCGCTGACGGCAGGAGGAGACGGTCCTGGGCCAGCGCGCTGACGTCAGGAGGAGACGGGACTGGGACAGGGCGCTGACGTCAGGAGGAGACGGGACTGGGACAGGGCGCTGACGTCAGGAGGAGACGGTACTGGGATAGCGCGCTGACGTCAGGAGGAGACGGGACTGGGACAGCGCGCTGACGTCAGGAGGAGACGGGACTGGGACAGAGCGCTGACGTCAGGAGGAGACGGTACTGGGATAGCGCGCTGACGTCAGGAGGAGACGGTACTGGGACAGCGCGCTGACGTCAGGAGGAGACGGTACTGGGACAGGGCGCTGACGTCAGGAGGAGACGGTACTGGGACAGAGCGCTGACGTCAGGAGGAGACGGTACTGGGACAGCGCGCTGACGTCAGGAGGAGACGGGACTGGGACAGCGCGCTGACGTCACGAGGAGACGGTACTGGGACAGGGCGCTGACGTCAGGAGGAGACGGTACTGGGATAGCGCGCTGACGTCAGGAGGAGACGGGACGGGGACAGCGCGCTGACGTCAGGAGGAGACGGGACTGGGACAGCGCGCTGACGTCAGGAGGCGACGGTACTGAGACAGCGCGCTGACGGCAGGAGGAGACGGTACTGGGACAGATCGCTGACGGCAGGAGGAGACGGTACTGGGACAGCGCGCTGACGTCAGGAGGAGACGGTACTGGGACAGCGCGCTGACGTCAGGAGGAGACGGTACTGGGACAGCACGCCGACGGCAGGAGGAGACGGTACTGGGACAGCGCGCTGACGTCAGGAGGAGACGGTACTGGGACAGCGCGCTGACGTCAGGAGGAGACGGTACTGGGGCAGCGCGCTGACGTCAGGAGGAGACGGGACTGGGACAGGGCGCCGACGTCAGGAGGAGACGGAACTGGGACAGCACGCTGACGTCAGGAGGAGACGGTACTGGGACAGCGCGCTGACGTCAGGAGGAGACGGGACTGGGACAGCGCGCTGACGTCAGGAGGAGACGGGACTGGGACAGCGCGCTGACGGCAGGAGGAGACGGTACTGGGACAGCGCGCTGACGGCAGGAGGAGACGGTACTGGGACAGGGCGCTGACGTCTGGAGGAGACGGGACTGGGACAGCGCGCTGACGTCAGGAGGAGGCGGAACTGGGACAGGGCGCTGACGTCAGGTGGAGACGGGACTGGGACAGCGCGCTGACGGCAGGAGGAGACGGGACTGGGACAGCGCGCTGACGGCAGGAGGAGACGGTACTGGGACAGAGCGTTGACGTCAGGCGGAGACGAGACTGGGACAGGGCGCTGACGTCAGGAGGAGACGAGACTGGGACAGGGCGCTGACGTCTGGAGGAGACGGGACTGGGACAGCGCGCTGACGTCACGAGGAGACGGTACTGGGACAGGGCGCTGACGTCAGGAGGAGACGGTACTGGGATAGCGCGCTGACGTCAGGAGGAGACGGGACGGGGACAGCGCGCTGACGTCAGGAGGAGACGGGACTGGGACAGCGCGCTGACGTCAGGAGGCGACGGTACTGAGACAGCGCGCTGACGGCAGGAGGAGACGGTACTGGGACAGATCGCTGACGGCAGGAGGAGACGGTACTGGGACAGCGCGCTGACGTCAGGAGGAGACGGTACTGGGACAGCGCGCTGACGTCAGGAGGAGACGGTACTGGGACAGCACGCCGACGGCAGGAGGAGACGGTACTGGGACAGCGCGCTGACGTCAGGAGGAGACGGTACTGGGACAGCGCGCTGACGTCAGGAGGAGACGGTACTGGGACAGCACGCCGACGGCAGGAGGAGACGGGACTGGGACAGCGCGCTGACGTCACGAGGAGACGGTACTGGGACAGGGCGCTGACGTCAGGAGGAGACGGTACTGGGATAGCGCGCTGACGTCAGGAGGAGACGGGACGGGGACAGCGCGCTGACGTCAGGAGGAGACGGGACTGGGACAGCGCGCTGACGTCAGGAGGCGACGGTACTGAGACAGCGCGCTGACGGCAGGAGGAGACGGTACTGGGACAGATCGCTGACGGCAGGAGGAGACGGTACTGGGACAGCGCGCTGACGTCAGGAGGAGACGGTACTGGGACAGCGCGCTGACGTCAGGAGGAGACGGTACTGGGACAGCACGCCGACGGCAGGAGGAGACGGTACTGGGACAGCGCGCTGACGTCAGGAGGAGACGGTACTGGGACAGCGCGCTGACGTCAGGAGGAGACGGTACTGGGGCAGCGCGCTGACGTCAGGAGGAGACGGGACTGGGACAGGGCGCCGACGTCAGGAGGAGACGGAACTGGGACAGCACGCTGACGTCAGGAGGAGACGGTACTGGGACAGCGCGCTGACGTCAGGAGGAGACGGGACTGGGACAGCGCGCTGACGTCAGGAGGAGACGGGACTGGGACAGCGCGCTGACGGCAGGAGGAGACGGTACTGGGACAGCGCGCTGACGGCAGGAGGAGACGGTACTGGGACAGGGCGCTGACGTCTGGAGGAGACGGGACTGGGACAGCGCGCTGACGTCAGGAGGAGGCGGAACTGGGACAGGGCGCTGACGTCAGGTGGAGACGGGACTGGGACAGCGCGCTGACGGCAGGAGGAGACGGGACTGGGACAGCGCGCTGACGGCAGGAGGAGACGGTACTGGGACAGAGCGTTGACGTCAGGCGGAGACGAGACTGGGACAGGGCGCTGACGTCAGGAGGAGACGAGACTGGGACAGGGCGCTGACGTCAGGAGGAGACGGGACTGGGACAGCGCGCTGACGGCAGGAGGAGACGGTACTGGGACAGAGCGTTGACGTCAGGCGGAGACGAGACTGGGACAGGGCGCTGACGTCAGGAGGAGGCGGGACTGGGACAGGGCGCTGACGTCAGGTGGAGACGGTACTGGGACAGAGCGCTGACATCAGGAGGAGACGGTACTGGGACAGAGCGCTGACATCAGGAGGAGACGGTACTGGGACAGCGCGCTGACGTCAGGAGGAGACGGCACTGGGACAGCGCGCTGACATCAGGAGGAGGCGAAACTCGGACAGCGCGCTGACGGCAGGAGGAGACGGCACTGGGACAGAGCGCTGACGTCAGGAGGAGACGGCACTGGGACAGCGCGCTGACGTCAGGTGGAGACGGGACTGGGACAGCGCGCTGACGTCAGGAGGAGACGGTACTGGGACAGAGCGCTGACGTCAGGAGGAGACGGGACAGGGACAGCGCGCTGACGTCAGGAGTAGACGGGACTGGGACAGAGCGCTGACGTCAGGAGGAGACGGTACTGGGACAGCGCGCTGAGGTCAGGAGGAGACGGGACTGGGACAGCGCGCTGACGTCAGGTGGAGACGGGACTGGGACAGGGCGCAGGCGTCAGGAGGAGACGGGACTGGGACAGCGCGCTGACGTCAGGAGGAGATGGGACTGGGACAGCGCGCTGACGGCAGGAGGAGACGGTATTAGGACAGCGCGCTGACGTCAGGAGGAGACGGTACTGGGACAGTGCGCTGACGTCAGGAGGAGGCGGGACTGGGACAGCGCGCTGACGTCAGGAGGAGACGGGACTGGGACAGGGCGCTGACGTCAGGTGGAGACGGTACTGGGACAGAGCGCCGACATCAGGAGGAGACGGTACTGGGACAGCGCGCTGACGTCAGGAGGAGACGGTACTGGGACAGAGCGCTGACATCAGGAGGAGGCGAAACACGGACAGCGCGCTGACGGCAGGAGGAGACGGTACTGGGACAGCGCGCTGACGGCAGGAGGAGACGGCACTGGGACAGAGCGCTGACGTCAGGAGTAGACGGCACTGGGACAGCGCGCTGACGGCAGGTGGAGACGGGACTGGGACAGCGCGCTGATGGCAGGAGGAGACGGTACTGGGACAGCGCGCTGACGTCAGGAGGAGACGGTATTGGGACAGCGCGCTGACGTCAGGAGGAGACGGTACTGGGACAATGCGCTGACGTCAGGAGGAGGCGGGACTGGGACAGGGCGCTGACGTCAGGTGGAGTCTGTACTGGGACAGGGCGCTGACATCAGGAGGAGACGGTACTGGGACAGCACGCTGACATCAGGAGGAGACGGACCTGGGACAGCGCGCTGACGGCAGGAGGAGACGGCACTGGGACAGCGCGCTGATGGCAGGAGGAGACGGCACTGGGACAGCGCGCTGACGTCAGGAGGAGACGGGACTGGGACTGAGCGCTGACATCAGGAGGAGGCGAAACTCGGACAGCGCGCTGACGGCAGGAGGAGACGGGACTGGGACAGCGCGCTGACGTCAGGTGGAGACGGTACTGGGACAGGGCGCAGGCGTCAGGAGGAGACGGGACTGGGACAGCGCGCTGACGTCAGGAGGAGACGGTACTGGGACAGCGCGCTGACGTCAGGAGGAGACGGTACTGGGACAGGGCGCTGACGTCAGGAGGAGACGGTATGGGACAGCGCGCTGACGTCAGGAGGAGACGGTACTGGGACAGCGCGCTGACGTCAGGAGGAGACGGTACTGGGACAGCGCGCTGACGTCAGGAGGAGACGGTACTGGGACAGCGCGCTGACGTCAGGAGGAGACGGTACTGGGACAGCGCGCTGACGTCAGGAGGAGACGGTACTGGGACAGCGCGCTGACGTCAGGAGGAGACGGTACTGGGACACCGCGCTGACGTCAGGAGGAGACGGTACTGGGACAGCGCGCTGACGTCAGGAGGAGACGGTACTGGGACAGCGCGCTGACGTCAGGAGGAGACGGTACTGGGGCAGCGCGCTGACGTCAGGAGGAGACGGTACTGGGACACCGCGCTGACGTCAGGAGGAGACGGTACTGGGACAGCGCGCTGACGTCAGGAGGAGACGGTACTGGGACAGCGCGCTGACGTCAGGAGGAGACGGTACTGGGACAGCGCGCTGACGTCAGGAGGAGACGGTACTGGGACAGCGCGCTGACGTCAGGAGGAGACGGGACTGGGACAGCGCGCTGACGGCAGGAGGAGACGGTACTGGGACAGAGCGTTGACGTCAGGCGGAGACGAGACTGGGACAGGGCGCTGACGTCAGGAGGAGACGAGACTGGGACAGGGCGCTGACGTCAGGAGGAGACGGGACTGGGACAGCGCGCTGACGGCAGGAGGAGACGGTACTGGGACAGAGCGTTGACGTCAGGCGGAGACGAGACTGGGACAGGGCGCTGACGTCAGGAGGAGGCGGGATTGGGACAGGGCGCTGACGTCAGGTGGAGACGGTACTGGGACAGAGCGCTGACATCAGGAGGAGACGGTACTGGGACAGAGCGCTGACATCAGGAGGAGACGGTACTGGGACAGCGCGCTGACGTCAGGAGGAGATGGTACTGGGACAGCGCGCTGACATCAGGAGGAGGCGAAACTCGGACAGCGCGCTGACGGCAGGAGGAGACGGCACTGGGACAGAGCGCTGACGTCAGGAGGAGACGGCACTGGGACAGCGCGCTGACGTCAGGTGGAGACGGGACTGGGACAGCGCGCTGACGTCAGGAGGAGACGGTACTGGGACAGAGCGCTGACGTCAGGAGGAGACGGGACTGGGACAGCGCGCTGACGTCAGGAGTAGACGGGACTGGGACAGAGCGCTGACGTCAGGAGGAGACGGTACTGGGACAGCGCGCTGAGGTCAGGAGGAGACGGGACTGGGACAGCGCGCTGACGTCAGGTGGAGACGGGACTGGGACAGGGCGCAGGCGTCAGGAGGAGACGGGACTGGGACAGCGCGCTGACGTCAGGAGGAGATGGGACTGGGACAGCGCGCTGACGGCAGGAGGAGACGGTATTAGGACAGCGCGCTGACGTCAGGAGGAGACGGTACTGGGACAGTGCGCTGACGTCAGGAGGAGGCGGGACTGGGACAGCGCGCTGACGTCAGGAGGAGACGGGACTGGGACAGGGCGCTGACGTCAGGTGGAGACGGTACTGGGACAGAGCGCCGACATCAGGAGGAGACGGTACAGGGACAGCGCGCTGACGTCAGGAGGAGACGGTACTGGGACAGAGCGCTGACATCAGGAGGAGGCGAAACTCGGACAGCGCGCTGACGGCAGGAGGAGACGGTACTGGGACAGCGCGCTGACGGCAGGAGGAGACGGCACTGGGACAGAGCGCTGACGTCAGGAGTAGACGGCACTGGGACAGCGCGCTGACGTCAGGTGGAGACGGGACTGGGACAGCGCGCTGATGGCAGGAGGAGACGGTACTGGGACAGCGCGCTGACGTCAGGAGGAGACGGTATTGGGACAGCGCGCTGACGTCAGGAGGAGACGGTACTGGGACAATGCGCTGACGTCAGGAGGAGGCGGGACTGGGACAGGGCGCTGACGTCAGGTGGAGACTGTACTGGGACAGGGCGCTGACATCAGGAGGAGACGGTACTGGGACAGCACGCTGACATCAGGAGGAGACGGACCTGGGACAGCGCGCTGACGGCAGGAGGAGACGGCACTGGGACAGCGCGCTGATGGCAGGAGGAGACGGCACTGGGACAGCGCGCTGACGTCAGGAGGAGACGGGACTGGGACTGAGCGCTGACATCAGGAGGAGGCGAAACTCGGACAGCGCGCTGACGGCAGGAGGAGACGGGACTGGGACAGCGCGCTGACGTCAGGTGGAGACGGTACTGGGACAGGGCGCAGGCGTCAGGAGGAGACGGGACTGGGACAGCGCGCTGACGTCAGGAGGAGATGGGACTGGGACAGCGCGCTGACGTCAGGAGGAGACGGTACTGGGACAGCGCGCTGACGTCAGGAGGAGACGGTACTGGGACAGGGCGCTGACGTCAGGAGGAGACGGTATGGGACAGCGCGCTGACGTCAGGAGGAGACGGTACTGGGACAGCGCGCTGACGTCAGGAGGAGACGGTACTGGGACAGCGCGCTGACGTCAGGAGGAGACGGTACTGGGACAGCGCGCTGACGTCAGGAGGAGACGGTACTGGGACAGCGCGCTGACGTCAGGAGGAGACGGTACTGGGACAGCGCGCTGACGTCAGGAGGAGACGGTACTGGGACACCGCGCTGACGTCAGGAGGAGACGGTACTGGGACAGCGCGCTGACGTCAGGAGGAGACGGTACTGGGACAGCGCGCTGACGTCAGGAGGAGACGGTACTGGGGCAGCGCGCTGACGTCAGGAGGAGACGGTACTGGGACACCGCGCTGACGTCAGGAGGAGACGGTACTGGGACAGCGCGCTGACGTCAGGAGGAGACGGTACTGGGACAGCGCGCTGACGTCAGGAGGAGACGGTACTGGGACAGCGCGCTGACGTCAGGAGGAGACGGTACTGGGACAGCACGCTGACGTCAGGAGGTGACGGGACTGGGACAGCGCGCTGACGTCAGGAGGAGACGGGACTGGGACAGCGCGCTGACGTCAGGAGGAGACGGTACTGGGACAGCGCGCTGACGTCAGGAGGCGGCGGTACTGGGACAGGGCGCCGACGTCAGGAGGAGACGGTACTGGGACAGCGCGCTGACGTCAGGAGGAGACGGTACTGGGACAGCGCGCTGACGTCAGGAGGAGACGGTCCTGGGACAGAGCGCTGACGTCAGGAGGAGGCGAAACTGAGACAGCGCGCTGACGTCAGGAGGAGACGGGACTGGGACAGCGCGCTGACATCAGGAGGAGACGGGACTGGGACAGCGCGCTGACGTCAGGATGAGACGGTACTGGAACAGCGCGCTGACGTCAGGAGGAGACGGTACTGGGACAGCGCGCTGACGTCAGGAGGAGACGGTACTGGGACAGCGCGCTGACATCAGGAGGAGATGGGACTGGGACAGCGCGCTGACGCCAGGAGGAGACGGTACTGGGACAGCGCGCTGACGTTAGGAGGAGACGGGACTGGGACAGCGCGCTGACGTCAGGAGGAGAAGGTACTGGGACAGAACGCTGACGGCAGGAGGAGACGGTACTGGGACAGAGCGCTGACGTCAGGAGGAGACGGCACTGGGACAGCACGCTGACGTCAGGAGGAGACGGGACTGGGACAGCGCGCTGACGTCAGGAGGCGACGGTACTGAGACAGCGCGCTGACGTCAGGAGGAGACGGTACTGGGACAGGGCGCTGACGTCAGGAGGAGGCGGGACTGGGACAGGGCGCTGACGTCAGGTGGAGACGGTACTGGGACAGAGCGCTGACATCAGGAGGAGACGGCACTGGGACAGCGCGCTGACGTCAGGAGGAGACGGTACTGGGACAGAGCGCTGACATCAGGAGGAGGCGAAACTCGGACAGCGCTCTGACGGCAGGAGGAGACGGTACTGGGTCAGCGCGCTGACGGCAGGAGGAGACGGCACTGGGACAGAGCGCTGACGTCAGGAGGAGACGGCACTGGGACAGCGCGCTGACGTCAGGTGGAGACGGGACTGGGACAGCGCCCTGACGTCAGGAGGAGACGGTACTGGGACAGCGCGCTGACGTCAGGAGGAGACGGTATTGGGACAGCGCGCTGACGGCAGGAGGAGACGGCACTGGGACAGAGCGCTGACGTCAGGAGGAGACGGCACTGGGACAGCGCGCTGACGTCAGGAGGAGACGGTACTGGGACAGCGCGCTGACGTCAGGAGGAGACGGGACTGGGACAGCGCGTCAGGAGGAGACGGGACTGGGACAGCGCGCTGACGTCAGGAGGAGACGGTACTGGGACAGCGCGTCAGGAGGAGACGGTACTGGGACAGCGCGCTGACGTCAGGAGGAGATGGGACTGGGACAGCGCGCTGACGCCAGGAGGAGACGGGACTGGGACAGCGCGCTGACGTCAGGAGGAGACGGGACTGGGACAGGGCGCAGGCGTCAGGAGGAGACGGCACTGGGACAGCGTGCTGACGTCAGGAGGAGACGATCCTGGGCCAGCGCGCTGACGTCAGGAGGAGACGGTCCTGGGACAGCGCGCTGACGTCAGGAGGAGACGGTACTGAGACAGGGCGCTGACGTCAGGAGGAGACGGTACTGAGACAGGGCGCTGACGTCAGGAGGAGACGGGACTGGGACAGCGCGCTGACGTCAGGAGGAGACGGTACTGGGGTAGCGCGCTGACGTCAGGAGGAGACGGGACTGGGACAGCGCGCTGACATCAGGAGGAGAAGGTACTGGGACAGAGCGCTGACGTCAGGAGGAGACGGTACTGGGACAGCGCGCTGACGTCAGGAGGAGACGGTACTGGGACAGCGCGCTGACGTCAGGAGGAGACGGTACTGGGACAGCGCGCTGACGTCAGGAGGAGACGGTACTGGGACAGGGCGCTGACGTCAGGAGGAGACGGTACTGGGACAGAGCGCTGACGTCAGGAGGAGACGGTACTGGGACAGCGCGCTGACGTCAGGAGGAGACGGGACTGGGACAGCGCGCTGACGTCAGGAGGAGACGGGACTGGGACAGCGCGCTGACGTCAGGAGGAGACGGTACTGGGACAGGGCGCTGACGTCAGGAGGAGACGGTACTGGGATAGCGCGCTGACGTCAGGAGGAGACGGTACTGGGACAGCGCGCTGACGTCAGGAGGAGAAGGTACTGGGACAGAGCGCTGACGGCAGGAGGAGACGGGACTGGGACAGGGCGCTGACGTCAGGAGGAGACGGGACTGGGACAGGGCGCTGACGTCAGGAGGAGACGGTACTGGGATAGCGCGCTGACGTCAGGAGGAGACGGGACTGGGACAGCGCGCTGACGTCAGGAGGAGAAGGTACTGGGACAGAGCGCTGACGTCAGGAGGAGACGGTACTGGGACAGCGCGCTGATGTCAGGAGGAGACGGTACTGGGACAGCGCGCTGACGTCAGGAGGAGACGGTACTGGGACAGGGCGCTGACGTCAGGAGGAGACGGTACTGGGACAGGGCGCTGACGTCAGGAGGAGACGGTACTGGGACAGCGCGCTGACGTCAGGAGGAGACGGGACTGGGACAGCGCGCTGACGTCAGGAGGAGACGGTACTGGGACAGGGCGCTGACGTCAGGAGGAGACGGTACTGGGATAGCGCGCTGACGTCAGGAGGAGACGGTACTGGGACAGCGCGCTGACGTCAGGAGGAGAAGGTACTGGGACAGAGCGCTGACGGCAGGAGGAGACGGTACTGGGACAGCGCGCTGACGTCAGGAGGCGACGGTACTGAGACAGCGCGCTGACGGCAGGAGGAGACGGTACTGGGACAGAGCGCTGACGGCAGGAGGAGACGGTACTGGGACAGCGCGCTGACGTCAGGAGGAGACGGTACTGGGACAGCGCGCTGACGTCAGGAGGAGACGGTACTGGGACAGCACGCCGACGGCAGGAGGAGACGGTACTGGGACAGCGCGCTGACGTCAGGAGGAGACGGTACTGGGACAGCGCGCTGACGTCAGGAGGAGACGGTACAGGGGCAGCGCGCTGACGTCAGGAGGAGACGGGACTGGGACAGCGCGCTGACGTCAGGAGGAGACGGGACTGGGACAGGGCGCTGACGTCAGGAGGAGGCGGGACTGGGACAGCGCGCTGACGTCAGGTGGAGACGGTAATGGGACAGCGTGCTGACGTCAGGAGGAGACGGGACTGGGACAGAGCGCTGACGTCAGGAGGAGACGGTACTGGGACAGAGCGCTGACATCAGGAGGAGACGGTACTGGGACAGCGCGCTGACGTCAGGAGGAGACGGTACTGGGACAGCGCGCTGACGTCAGGAGGAGACGGTACTGGGACAGGGCGCTGACGCCAGGAGGAGACGATACTGGGACAGCGCGCTGACGTCAGGAGGAGACGGCACTGGGACAGCGCGCTGACGGCAGGAGGAGACGGCACTGGGACAGAGCGCTGACGTCAGGAGGAGACGGCACTGGGACAGCGTGCTGACGTCAGGAGGAGACGGTACTGGGACAGCGCGCTGACGGCAGGAGGAGACGGGACTGGGACAGCGCGCTGAGGTCAGGAGGAGACGGGACTGGGACAGCGCGCTGACGTCAGGAGGAGACGGTACTGGGACAGGGCGCTGACGTCAGGAGGATACGGGACTGGGACAGGGCGCTGACGTCAGGAGGAGACGGTACTGGGACAGCGCGCTGACGTCAGGAGGAGACGGGACTGGGACAGCGCGCTGAGGTCAGGAGGAGACGGGACTGGGACAGCGCGCTGATGTCAGGAGGAGACGGGACTGGGACAGCGCGCTGAGGTCAGGAGGAGACGGGACTGGGACAGCGCGCTGACGTCAGGAGGAGACGGGACTGGGACAGCGCGCTGACGGCAGGAGGAGACGGGACTGGGACAGCGCGCTGACGGCAGGAGGAGACGGTACTGGGACAGCGCGCTGACGTCAGGAGGAGACGGTATTGGGACAGCGCGCTGACGGCAGGAGGAGACGGTACTGGGACAGCGCGCTGACGTCGGGAGGAGACGGGACTGGGACAGCGCTCTGAGGTCAGGAGGAGACGGGACTGGGACAGCGCGCTGAGGTCAGGAGGAGACGGCACTGGGACAGCGCGCTAACGTCAGGAGGAGACGGCACTGGGACAGAGCGCTGACGTCAGGAGGAGACGGCACTGGGACAGCGCGCTGACGTCAGGAGGAGACGGCACTGGGACAGCGCCCTGACGTCAGGAGGAGACGGGACTGGGACAGCGCGCTGACGTCAGGAGGAGACGGGACTGGGACAGGGCGCTGACGTCAGGAGGAGACGGGACTGGAACAGAGCGCTGACGTCAGGTGGAGACGGTACTGGGACAGGGCGCAGGCGTCAGGAGGAGACGGGACTGGGACAGCGCGCTGACGTCAGGAGGAGACGGGACTGGAACAGCGCGCTGACGTCAGGTGGAGACGGTACTGGGACAGGGCGCAGGCGTCAGGAGGAGACGGTATTGGGACAGCGCGCTGACGGCAGGAGGAGACGGGACTGGGACAGGGCGCTGACGTCAGGAGGAGATGGGACTGGGACAGCGCGCTGACGCCAGGAGGAGACGGGACTGGGACAGCGCGCTGACGTCAGGAGGAGACGGGACTGGGACAGCGCGCTGATGTCAGGAGGAGGCGGGACTGGGACAGCGCGCTGACGTCAGGAGGAGGCGGTACTGGGAGAGAGCGCTGACGTCAGGAGGAGGCGGTACTGGGACAGAGCGCTGACGTCAGGAGGAGACGGTACTGGGACAGCGCGCTGACGTCAGGAGGAGACGGTACTGGGACAGAGCGCTGACGTCAGGAGGAGGCGGTACTGGGACAGCGCGCTGACGTCAGGCGGAGACGAGACTGGGACAGGGCGCTGACGTCAGGAGGAGGCGGGACTGGGACAGGGCGCTGACGTCAGGTGGAGACGGTACTGGGACAGGGCGCAGGCGTCAGGATGAGACGGGACTGGGACAGCGCGCTGACGTCAGGAGGAGACGGTACTGGGACAGAGCGCTGACGTCAGGAGGAGACGGTACTGGGACAGCGCGCTGACGTCAGGAGGAGACGGTACTGGGACAGAGCGCTGACGTCAGGAGGAGACGGTACTGGGACAGCGCGCTGACGTCAGGAGGAGACGGTACTGGGACAGCGCGCTGACGTCAGGAGGAGACGGTACTGGGACAGAGCGCTGACATCAGGAGGAGACAGGACTGGGACAGGGCGCAGGCGTCAGGAGGAGATGGGACTGGGACAGCGCGCTGACGGCAGGAGGAGACGGTACTGGGACAGCGCGCTGACGTCAGGAGGAGACGGTATTGGGACAGCGCGCTGACGTCAGGAGGAGACGGGACTGGGACAGTGCGCTGACATCAGGAGGAGGCGGGACTGGGACAGGGCGCTGACGTCAGGTGGAGACGGTACTGGGACAGAGCGCTGACATCAGGAGGAGACGGTACTGAGACAGCGCGCTGACGTCAGGAGGAGACGGGACTGGGACAGGGCGCAGGCGTCAGGAGGAGACGGGACTGGGACAGGGCGCTGACGTCAGGAGGAGACGGTACTGGGACAGGGCGCAGGCGTCAGGAGGAGACGGGACTGGGACAGCGCGCTGACGTCAGGAGGAGATGGGACTGGGACAGCGCGCTGACGTCAGGAGGAGACGGTACTGGGACAGCGCGCTGACGGCAGGAGGAGACGGTACTGGGACAGCGCGCTGACGTCAGGAGGAGACGGTATTGGGACAGCGCGCTGACGTCAAGAGGAGACGGTACTGGGACAGTGCGCTGACGTCAGGAGGAGATAGTACTGGGACAGCGCGCTGACGTCAGGAGGAGACAGTACTGGGACAGGGTGCTGACGTCAGGAGGAGACGGTACTGGGACAGTGCGCTGACGTCAGGAGGAGGCGGGACTGGGACAGGGCGCTGACGTCAGGAGGAGGCGGGACTGGGACAGGGCGCTGACGGCAGGTGGAGACGGTACTGGGACAGAGCGCTGACATCAGGAGGAGACGGTACTGGGACAGCGCGCTGACGTCAGGAGGAAACGGTACTGGGACAGAGCGCTGACATCAGGAGGAGGCGAAACTCGGACAGCGCGCTGACGGCAGGAGGAGACGGCACTGGGACAGAGCGCTGACGTCAGGAGGAGACGGTATTGGGACAGCGCGCTGACGTCAGGAGGAGACGGTACTGGGACAGTGCGCTGACGTCAGGAGGAGGCGGGACTGGGACAGGGCGCTGACGTCAGGAGGAGGCGGGACTGGGACAGGGCGCTGACGTCAGGAGGAGGCGAAACTCGGACAGCGCGCTGACGGCAGGAGGAGACGGCACTGGGACAGAGCGCTGACGTCAGGAGGAGACGGCACTGGGACAGCGCGCTGACGTCAGGTGGAGACGGGACTGGGACAGCGCGCTGATGGCAGGAGGAGACGGTACTGGGACAGCGCGCTGACGTCAGGAGGAGACGGGACTGGGACAGCGCGCTGACGTCAGGAGGAGACGGGACTGGGACAGCGCGCAGGCGTCAGGAGGATGGGACTGGGACAGCGCGCTGACGGCAGGAGGAGACGGTACTGGGACAGCGCGCTGACGTCAGGAGGAGACGGGACTGGGACAGCGCGCTGATGTCAGGAGGAGACGGGACTGGGACAGCGCGCTGATGGCAGGAGGAGACGGTACTGGGACAGCGCGCTGACGTCAGGAGGAGACGGTACTGGGACAGCGCGCAGGCGTCAGGAGGAGATGGGACTGGGACAGCGCGCTGACGGCAGGAGGAGACGGTACTGGGACAGCGCGCTGACGTCAGGAGGAGACGGGACTGGGAGAGCGCGCTGACGTCAGGAGGAGACGGTACTGGGACAGGGCGCTGACGCCAGGAGGAGACGGTACTGGGACAGCGCGCTGACGTCAGGAGGAGACGGTACTGGGACAGCGCGCTGACGTCAGGAGGAGACGGGACTGGGACAGCGCGCTGACGTCAGGAGGAGACGGGACTGGGACAGGGCGCTGACGTCAGGGGGAGACGGTACTGGGACAGCGCGCTGACGTCAGGAGGAGACGGTACTGGGACAGAGCGCTGACGTCAGGTGGAGACGGTATTGGGACAGCGCGCTGACGTCAGGAGGAGACGGGACTGGGACTGCGCGCTGACGTCAGGAGGAGACGGTACTGGGACAGCGCGCTCACGTCAGGAGGAGTCGGTACTGAGACAGCGCGCTGACGTCAGGAGGAGACGGTACTGGGACAGGGCGCCGACGTCAGGAGGAGACGGTACTGGGACAGCACGCCGACGTCAGGAGGAGACGGTACTGGGACAGCGCGCTGACGTCAGGAGGAGGCGAAACTGAGACAGCGCACTGACGTCCGGAGGAGACGGGACTGGGACAGCGCGCTGACGTCAGGAGGAGACGTGACTGGGACAGCGCGCTGACGTCCGGAGGAGACGGGACTGGGACAGCGCGCTGACGTCAGGAGGAGACGGGACTGGGACAGGGTCCTGAGGTCAGGAGGAGACGGGACTGGGACAGCGCGCTGACGTCAGGAGGAGACGGTACTGGGACAGAGCGCTGACGGCAGGAGGAGACGGTACTGGGACAGCGCGCTGACGTCAGGAGGAGACGGGACTGGGACAGCGCGCTGACGTCAGGAGGAGACGGTACTGGGACAGCGAGCTGACGTCAGGAGGAGACGGTACTGGGACAGCGCGCTGACGTCAGGAGGAGACGGGACTGGGACAGCGCGCTGACGTCAGGAGGAGACGGTACTGGGACAGAGCGCTGACGGCTGGTGGAGACGGTACTGGGACAGCGCGCTGACGTCAGGTGGAGACGGGACTGGGACAGCGCGCTGACGTCAGGAGGAGACGGTACTGGGACAGCGCGCTGACGTCAGGAGGAGACGGTACTGGGACAGCGCGCTGACATCAGTAGGAGACGGTACTGGGACAGCGCGCTGACGTCAGGAGGAGACGGTACTGGGACAGCGCGCTGACGTCAGGAGGAGACGGTACTGGGACAGCGCACTGACGTCAGGAGGAGACGGTACTGGGACAGCGCGCTGACGTCAGGAGGAGACGGTACTGGGACAGCGCGCTGACGTCCGGAGGAGACGGTACTGGGACAGCGCGCTGACGTCAGGAGGAGGAGGCACTGGGACAGCGCGCTGATGTCAGGAGGTGACGGTACTGGGACAGGGCACTGACGTCAGGATGAGACGGTACTGGGACAGCGCGCTGACGTCAGGAGGAGACGGTACTGGGACAGCGCGCTGACGTCAGGAGGAGACGGTACTGGGACAGCGCGCTGACGTCAGGAGGAGACGGTACTGGGACAGCGCACTGACGTCAGGAGGAGACGGTACTGGGACAGCGCGCTGACGTCAGGAGGAGACGGTACTGGGACAGCGCACTGACGTCAGGAGGAGACGGTACTGGGACAGCGCGCTGACGTCAGGAGGAGACGGTACTGGGACAGCGCGCTGACGTCCGGAGGAGACGGTACTGGGACAGCGCGCTGACGTCAGGAGGAGGAGGCACTGGGACAGCGCGCTGATGTCAGGAGGTGACGGTACTGGGACAGGGCACTGACGTCAGGATGAGACGGTACTGGGACAGCGCGCTGACGTCAGGAGGAGACGGTACTGGGACAGGGCGCTGACGTCAGGAGGAGACGGTACTGGGACAGGGCACTGACGTCAGGATGAGACGGTACTGGGACAGCGCGCTGACGTCAGGAGGAGACGGTACTGGGACAGCGCGCTGACGTCAGGAGGAGACGGGACTGGGACAGCGCGCTGACGTCAGGAGGAGACGGGACTGGGACAGCGCGCTGACGTCAGGAGGAGACGGGATGGGACAGGGCGCTGACGTCAGGAGGAGACGGTACTGGGACAGAGCGCTGACGTCAGGAGGAGACGGTACTGGGACAGAGCGCTGACGTCAGGAGGAAACGGTACTGGGACAGAGCGCTGACGTCAGGAGGAGACGCTACTGGGACAGAGCGCTGACGTCAGGAGGAGACGGTACTGGGACAGGGCGCCGACGTCAGGAGGAGACGGTACTAGGACAGCGCGCTGACGTCAGAAGGAGACGGGACTGGGACAGCGCGCTGACGTCAGGAGGAGGCGGTACTGGGACAGAGCGCTGACGTCAGGAGGAGACGGTACTGGGACAGGGCGCCGACGTCAGGAGGAGACGGTACTGGGACAGCGCGCTGACGTCAGGAGGTGACGGATCCGGTGCCAGCGCGCTGACGTCAGGAGGAGACGGTACTGGGACAGAGCGCTGACGTCAGGAGGAGGCGGTACTGGGACAGCGCGCTGACGTCAGGAGGAGACGGGACTGGGACAGCGCGCTGACGTCAGGAGGAGACGGGACTGGGACAGCGCGCTGACGCCAGGAGGAGACGGGACTGGGACAGCGCGCTGACGCCAGGAGGAGACGGGACTGGGACAGCGCGCTGACGCCAGGAGGAGACGGGACTGGGACTGCGCGCTGACGTCAGGAGGAGACGGTACTGGGACAGCGCGCTCACGTCAGGAGGAGTCGGTACTGAGACAGCGCGCTGACGTCAGGAGGAGACGGTACTGGGACAGCGCGCTGACGTCAGGAGGAGACGGTACTGGGACAGCGCGCTGACGTCAGGAGGAGACGGTACTGGGACAGCGCGCTGACGTCAGGAGGAGACGGTACTGGGACAGCGCGCTGACGTCAGGAGGAGACGGTACTGGGACAGGGCGCCGACGTCAGGAGGAGACGGTACTGGGACAGCGCGCCGACGTCAGGAGGAGACGGTACTGGGACAGCGCGCTGACGTCAGGAGGAGGCGAAACTGAGACAGCGCACTGACGTCCGGAGGAGACGGGACTGGGACAGCGCGCTGACGTCAGGAGGAGACGTGACTGGGACAGCGCACTGACGTCCGGAGGAGACGGGACTGGGACAGCGCGCTGACGTCAGGAGGAGACGGTACTGGGACAGCGTCCTGAGGTCAGGAGGAGACGGGACTGGGACAGCGTGCTGACGTCAGGAGGAGACGGTACTGGGACAGAGCGCTGACGTCAGGAGGAGACGGTACTGGGACAGCGTGCTGACGTCAGGAGGAGACGGGACTGGGACAGCGCGCTGACGTCAGGAGGAGACGGGACTGGGACAGCGCGCTGACGTCAGGAGGAGAAGGTACTGGGACAGAGCGCTGACGGCTGGTGGAGACGGTACTGGGACAGCGCGCTGACGTCAGGTGGAGACGGTACTGGGACAGCGCGCTGACGTCAGGAGGAGACGGTACTGGGACAGCGCGCTGACATCAGTAGGAGACGGTACTGGGACAGCGCGCTGACGTCAGGAGGAGACGGTACTGGGACAGAGCGCTGACGTCAGGATGAGACGGTCCTGGGACAGCGCGCTGACGTCAGGAGGAGACGGTACTGGGACAGCGCGCTGACGTCAGGAGGAGACGGTACTGGGACAGCGCACTGACGTCAGGAGGAGACGGTACTGGGACAGCGCGCTGACGTCAGGAGGAGACGGTACTGGGACAGCGCGCTGACGTCCGGAGGAGACGGTACTGGGACAGCGCGCTGACGTCAGGAGGAGGAGGCACTGGGACAGCGCGCTGACGTCAGGAGGAGACGGTACTCGGACAGCGCGCTGACGTCAGGAGGAGACGGGACTGGGACAGCGCGCTGACGTCAGGAGGAGACGGGACTGGGACAGCGCGCTGACGTCAGGAGGAGACGGGATGGGACAGGGCGCTGACGTCAGGAGGAGACGGTACTGGGACAGAGCGCTGACGTCAGGAGGAGACGGAACTGGGACAGCGCGCTGACGTCAGGAGGAGACGGTACTGGGACAGCGCGCTGACGTCAGGAGGAGACGGTACTGGGACAGGGCGCTGACGTCAGGAGGAGACGGTACTGGGACAGCGCGCTGACGTCAGGAGGAGACGGTACTGGGACAGAGCGCTGACGTCAGGAGGAGACGGTACTGGGACAGAGCGCTGACGTCAGGAGGAGACGGTATTGGGACAGCGCCCTGACGTCAGGAGGAGACGGTACTGGGACAGCGCCCTGACGTCAGGAGGAGACGGTACTGGGACAGCGCGCTGACGTCAGGAGGAGACGGGACTGGGACAGCGCGCTGACGTCAGCAGGAGACGGTACTGGGACAGCGCGCTGACGTCAGGAGGAGACGGGACTGGGACAGGGTGCTGACATCAGGAGGAGACGGTACTGGGACAGCGCGCTGACGTCAGGAGGAGACGGGACTGGGACAGCGCGCTGACGTCAGGAGGAGACGGGACTGGGACAGCGCGCTGACGTCAGGAGGAGACGGTACTGGGGCAGCGCGCTGACGTCAGGAGGAGACGGTACTGGGGCAGCGCGCTGACGTCAGGAGGAGACGGTACTGGGACAGAGCGCTGACGTCAGGAGGAGACGGTACTGGGACAGAGCGCTGACGTCAGGAGGAGACGGTACTGGGACAGCGCGATGACGTCAGGAGGAGACGGTACTGGGACAGCGCGCTGACGTCAGGAGGAGACGGTACTGGGACAGCGCCCTGACGTCAGGAGGAGACGGTACTGGGACAGCGTGCTGACGGCAGGAGGAGACGGTACTGGGAGAGAGCGCTGACGTCAGGATGAGACGGTACTGGGACAGCGCGCTGACGTCAGGAGGAGACGGTACTGGGACAGCGCGCTGACGTCAGGAGGAGACGGTACTGGGGCAGCGCGCTGACGTCAGGAGGAGACGGTACTGGGACAGAGCGCCGACGTCAGGAGGAGACGGTACTGGGACAGAGCGCCGACGTCAGGAGGAGACGGGACTGGGACAGCGCGCTGACGTCAGGAGGAGACGGGACTGGGACAGCGCGCTGACGTCAGGAGGAGACGGTACTGGGACAGCGTGCTGACGTCAGGAGGAGACGGTACTGGGACAGCGCGCTGACGTCAGGAGGAGGCGAAACTGGGACAGCGCGCTGACGTCAGGAGGAGACGGTACTGGGACAGCGCGCTGACGTCAGGAGGAGACGGAACTGGGACAGCGCGCTGACGTCAGGAGGAGACGGAACTGGGACAGCGCGCTGACGTCAGGAGGAGACGGTACTGGGACAGCGCCCTGACGTCAGGAGGAGACGGTACTGGGACAGCGCGCTGACGGCAGGAGGAGACGGTACTGGGAGAGAGCGCTGACGGCAGGAGGAGACTGTACTGGGACAGCGCGCTGACGTCAGCATGAGACGGAACTGGGACAGCGCGCTGACGTCAGGAGGAGACGGTACTGGGACAGCGCGCTGACGTCAGGAGGAGACTGTACTGGGACAGCGCGCTGACGTCAGGATGAGACGGAACTGGGACAGCGCGCTGACGTCAGGAGGAGACGGTACTGGGACAGAGCGCTGACGTCAGGAGGAGACGGTACTGGGACAGCGCGCTGACGGCAGGAGGAGACGGTACTGGGAGAGAGCGCTGACGTCAGGATGAGACGGAACTGGGACAGCGCGCTGACGTCAGGAGGAGACGGTACTGGGACAGGGCGCTGACGTCAGGAGGAGACGGTACTGGGACAGCGCCCTGACGGCAGGAGGAGACGGTACTGGGACAGCGCGCTGACGGCAGGAGGAGACGGTACTGGGACAGTGCGCTGACGTCAGGAGGAGACGGGACTGGGACAGCGCGCTGACGTCAGGAGGAGACGGTACTGGGACAGCGCGCTGACGTCAGGAGGAGACGGTACTGGGACAGGGCGCTGACGTCTGGAGGAGACGGTACTGGGACAGGGCGCCGACGTCAGGAGGAGACGGGACTGGGACAGCGCGCTGACGTCAGGAGGAGACGGTACTGGGACAGAGCGCTGACGTCAGGAGGTGACGGTACTGGGACAACGCCCTGACGTCAGGAGGAGACGGTACTGGGACAGCGCGCTGACGTCAGGAGGAGACGGTACTGGGACAGCGCGCTGACGTCAGGAGGAGACGGTACTGGGACAGCGCGCTGACGTCAGGAGGAGACGTTCCTGGGACAGTGCCCTGACGTCAGGAGGAGACGGTACTGGGACAGCGCGCTGACGTCAGGAGGAGACGGGACTGGGACAGCGTGCTGACGTCAGGAGGAGACGGGACTGGGACAGCGTGCTGACGTCAGGAGGAGACGGTACTGGGACAGCGCGCTGACGTCAGGAGGAGACGGGACTGGGACAGCGTGCTGACGTCAGGAGGAGACGGGACTGGGACAGCGTGCTGACGTCAGGAGGAGACGGGACTGGGACAGCGCGCTGACGTCAGGAGGAGACGGTACTGGGACAGCGCGCTGACGTCAGGAGGAGACGGTACTGGGACAGCGCGCTGACGTCAGGAGGAGACGGTACTGGGACAGCGCGCTGACGTCAGGAGGAGACGGTACTTGGACAGCGCGTCAGGAGGAGACGGGACTGGGACAGCGCGCTGACGTCAGGAGGAGGCGGGACTGGGACAGCGCGCTGACGTCAGGAGGAGACGGTACTGGGACAGCGCACTGACGTCAGGAGGAGACGGTACTGGGACAGCGCGCTGACGTCAGGAGGAGACGGTCCTGGGACAGCGCGCTGACGCCAGGAGGAGACGGTACTGGGACAGCGCGCTGACGCCAGGAGGAGACGGTACTGGGACAGCGCGCTGACGCCAGGAGGAGACGGTACTGGGACAGCGCGCTGACGCCAGGAGGAGACGGTACTGGGACAGCGCGCTGACGTCAGGAGGAGACGGTACTGGGACAGGGCGCTGACGTCAGGAGGAGACGGTACTGGGACAGCGCGCTGACGTCAGGAGGAGACGGTACTGGGACAGCGCGCTGACGTCAGGAGGAGACGGTACTGGGACAGCGCGCTGACGTCAGGAGGAGACGGTACTGGGACAGAGCGCTGACGGCAGGAGGAGACGGTACTGGGACAGAGCGCTGACGTCAGGAGGAGACGGTACTGGGACAGCGCGCTGACGTCAGGAGGAGACGGTACTGGGACAGCGCGCTGACGTCAGGAGGAGACGGTACTGCGTCAGAACGCTGACGTCAGGAGGAGACGGTACTGGGACAGCGTGCTGACGTCAGGAGGAGACGGTACTGGGATAGCGCGCTGACGTCAGGAGGAGACGGTACTGGGACAGAGCGCTGACGGCAGGAGGAGACGGTACTGGGACAGAGCGCTGACGTCAGGAGGAGACGGTACTGGGACAGAGCGCTGACGTCAGGAGGAGACGGGACTGGGACAGCGCGCTGAGGTCAGGAGGAGACGGGACTGGGACAGCGCGCTGAGGTCGGGAGGAGACGGGACTGGGACAACGCACTGACGTCAGGAGGAGGCGGGACTGGGAGAGCGCGCTGACGTCAGGAGGAGACGGTACTGGGACAGCGCGCTGACGTCAGGAGGAGACGGTACTGGGACAGCGCGCTGACGTCAGGAGGAGACGGTACTGGGACAGCGCGCTGACGTCAGGAGGAGACGGTACTGGGACAGCGCGCTGACGTCAGGAGGAGACGGTACTGGGACAGCGCGCTGACGGCAGGAGGAGACGGTACTGGGACGGCGCCCTGACGTCAGGAGGAGACGGTACTGGGACAGCGTGCTGACGGCAGGAGGAGACGGTACTGGGAGAGAGCGCTGACGTCAGGATGAGACGGTACTGGGACAGCGCGCTGACGTAAGGAGGAGACGGTACTGGGACAGCGCGCTGACGTCAGGAGGAGACGGTACTGGGACAGCGCGCTGACGTCAGGAGGAGACGGTACTGGGACAGCGCGCTGACGTCAGGAGGAGACGGTACTGGGACAGCGCGCTGACGTCAGGAGGAGACGGTACTGGGACAGAGCGCTGACGTCAGGAGGAGACGGTACTGGGACAGCGCGCTGACGTCAGGAGGAGACGGTACTGGGACAGCGCGCTGACGTCAGGAGGAGACGGTACTGCGTCAGAACGCTGACGTCAGGAGGAGACGGTACTGGGACAGCGTGCTGACGTCAGGAGGAGACGGTACTGGGATAGCGCGCTGACGTCAGGAGGAGACGGTACTGGGACAGAGCGCTGACGGCAGGAGGAGACGGTACTGGGACAGAGCGCTGACGTCAGGAGGAGACGGTACTGGGACAGAGCGCTGACGTCAGGAGGAGACGGGACTGGGACAGCGCGCTGAGGTCAGGAGGAGACGGGACTGGGACAGCGCGCTGAGGTCGGGAGGAGACGGGACTGGGACAACGCACTGACGTCAGGAGGAGGCGGGACTGGGAGAGCGCGCTGACGTCAGGAGGAGACGGTACTGGGACAGCGCGCTGACGTCAGGAGGAGACGGTACTGGGACAGCGCGCTGACGTCAGGAGGAGACGGTACTGGGACAGCGCGCTGACGTCAGGAGGAGACGGTACTGGGACAGCGCGCTGACGTCAGGAGGAGACGGTACTGGGACAGCGCGCTGACGGCAGGAGGAGACGGTACTGGGACGGCGCCCTGACGTCAGGAGGAGACGGTACTGGGACAGCGTGCTGACGGCAGGAGGAGACGGTACTGGGAGAGAGCGCTGACGTCAGGATGAGACGGTACTGGGACAGCGCGCTGACGTAAGGAGGAGACGGTACTGGGACAGCGCGCTGACGTCAGGAGGAGACGGTACTGGGACAGCGCGCTGACGTCAGGAGGAGACGGTACTGGGACAGCGCGCTGACGTCAGGAGGAGACGGGACTGGGGCAGCGCGCCGACGTCAGGAGGAGACGGGACTGGGACAGAGCGCTGACGTCAGGAGGAGACGGTACTGGGACAGCGCGCCGACGTCAGGAGGAGACGGTACTGGGACAGCGCGCTGACGTCAGGAGGAGACGGTACTGGGACAGCGCGCTGATGTCAGGAGGAGACGGTACTGGGACAGCGCGCTGACGTCAGGAGGAGACGGTACTGGGACAGCGCGCTGACGTCAGGAGGAGACGGAACTGGGACAGCGCGCTGACGTCAGGAGGGGACGGTACTGGGAGAGAGCGCTGACGGCAGGAGGAGACGGTACTGGGACAGCGCGCTGACGTCAGGAGGAGACTGTACTGGGACAGGGCGCTGACGTCAGGATGAGACGGAACTGGGACAGGGCGCTGACGTCAGGAGGAGACGGTACTGGGACAGCGCGCTGACGTCAGGAGGAGACTGTACTGGGACAGCGCGCTGACGTCAGGATGAGACGGAACTGGGACAGCGCGCTGACGTCAGGAGGAGACGGTACTGGGACAGAGCGCTGACGTCAGGAGGAGACGGTACTGGGACAGCGCTCTGACGGCAGGAGGAGACGGTACTGGGACAGAGCGCTGACGTCAGGAGGAGACGGGACTGGGACAGCGCGCTGACGTCAGGAGGAGACGGTACTGGGACAGGGCGCTGACGTCTGGAGGAGACGGTACTGGGACAGGGCGCCGACGTCAGGAGGAGACGGGACTGGGACAGCGCGCTGACGTCTGGAGGAGATGGTACTGGGACAGCGCGCTGACGTCAGGAGGAGACGGTACTGGGACAGCGCGCTGACGTCAGGACGAGATGGTACTGGCACAGGGCTCTGACGTCAGGAGGAGACGGTACTGGGACAGCGCGCTGACGTCAGGAGGAGACGGGACTGGGACAGCGTGCTGACGTCAGGAGGAGACGGTACTGGGACAGCGCGCTGACGTCAGGAGGAGACGGTACTGGGACAGCGCGCTGACGTCAGGAGGAGACGGTACTTGGACAGCGCGTCAGGAGGTGACGGGACTGGGACAGCGCGCTGACGTCAGGAGGAGGCGGGACTGGGACAGAGCGCTGACGTCAGGAGGAGACGGCACTAGGGCAGCGCGCTGACGTCAGGAGGAGACGGGACTGGGACAGCGCGCTGAAGTCAGGAGGAGACGGTACTGGGACAGCGCGCTGACGTCAGGAGGAGACGGGACTGGGACAGCGCGCTGACGTCAGGAGGAGACGGTACTGGGACAGCGCGCTGACGTCAGGAGGAGACGGCACTAGGGCAGCGCGCTGACGTCAGGAGGAGACGGGACTGGGACAGCGCGCTGACGTCAGGAGGAGACGGTACTGGGACAGCGCGCTGACGTCAGGAGGAGACGGGACTGGGACAGCGCGCTGACGTCAGGAGGAGACGGTACTGGGACAGCGCGCTGACGTCAGGAGGAGACGGTACTGGGACAGCGCGCTGACGTCAGGAGGAGGCGAAACTGGGACAGCGCGCTGACGTCAGGAGGAGACGGTACTGGGACAGCGCGCTGACGTCAGGAGGAGACGGAACTGGGACAGCGCGCTGACGTCAGGAGGAGACGGAACTGGGACAGCGCGCTGACGTCAGGAGGAGACGGTACTGGGACAGCGCCCTGACGTCAGGAGGAGACGGTACTGGGACAGCGCGCTGACGGCAGGAGGAGACGGTACTGGGAGAGAGCGCTGACGGCAGGAGGAGACTGTACTGGGACAGCGCGCTGACGTCAGCATGAGACGGAACTGGGACAGCGCGCTGACGTCAGGAGGAGACGGTACTGGGACAGCGCGCTGACGTCAGGAGGAGACTGTACTGGGACAGCGCGCTGACGTCAGGATGAGACGGAACTGGGACAGCGCGCTGACGTCAGGAGGAGACGGTACTGGGACAGAGCGCTGACGTCAGGAGGAGACGGTACTGGGACAGCGCGCTGACGGCAGGAGGAGACGGTACTGGGAGAGAGCGCTGACGTCAGGATGAGACGGAACTGGGACAGCGCGCTGACGTCAGGAGGAGACGGTACTGGGACAGGGCGCTGACGTCAGGAGGAGACGGTACTGGGACAGAGCGCTGACGGCAGGAGGAGACGGTACTGGGACAGCGCCCTGACGGCAGGAGGAGACGGTACTGGGACAGCGCGCTGACGGCAGGAGGAGACGGTACTGGGACAGAGCGCTGACGTCAGGAGGAGACGGGACTGGGACAGCGCGCTGACGTCAGGAGGAGACGGTACTGGGACAGCGCGCTGACGTCAGGAGGAGACGGTACTGGGACAGGGCGCTGACGTCTGGAGGAGACGGTACTGGGACAGGGCGCCGACGTCAGGAGGAGACGGGACTGGGACAGCGCGCTGACGTCAGGAGGAGACGGTACTGGGACAGAGCGCTGACGTCAGGAGGTGACGGTACTGGGACAGCGCGCTGACGTCAGGAGGAGACGGTACTGGGACAGCGCGCTGACGTCAGGAGGAGACGGGACTGGCAAAGCGCGCTGACGTCAGGAGGAGACGGTACTGGGACAGCGCGCTGACGTCAGGAGGAGACGTTCCTGGGACAGAGCCCTGACGTCAGGAGGAGACGGTACTGGGACAGCGCACTGACGTCAGGAGGAGACGGGACTGGGACAGAGCCCTGACGTCAGGAGGAGACGGGACTGGGACAGCGCGCTGACGTCAGGAGGAGACGGTACTGGGACAGCGCGCTGACGTCAGGAGGAGACGGTACTGGGACAGCGCGCTGACGTCAGGAGGAGACGTTCCTGGGACAGTGCCCTGACGTCAGGAGGAGACGGTACTGGGACAGCGCGCTGACGTCAGGAGGAGACGGGACTGGGACAGCGTGCTGACGTCAGGAGGAGACGGGACTGGGACAGCGTGCTGACGTCAGGAGGAGACGGGACTGGGACAGCGCGCTGACGTCAGGAGGAGACGGTACTGGGACAGCGCGCTGACGTCAGGAGGAGACGGTACTGGGACAGCGCGCTGACGTCAGGAGGAGACGGTACTGGGACAGCGCGCTGACGTCAGGAGGAGACGGTACTTGGACAGCGCGTCAGGAGGAGACGGGACTGGGACAGCGCGCTGACGTCAGGAGGAGGCTGGACTGGGACAGCGCGCTGACGTCAGGAGGAGACGGCACTAGGGCAGCGCGCTGACGTCAGGAGGAGACGGCACTAGGGCAGCGCGCTGACGTCAGGAGGAGACGGTACTGGAACAGCGCGCTGTCGCCAGGAGGAGATGGTACTGGGAGAGCGCACTGACGTCAGGAGGAGACGGTACTGGGACAGCGCGCTGACGTCAGGAGGAGACGGTCCTGGGACAGCGCGCTGACGCCAGGAGGAGACGGTACTGGGACAGCGCGCTGACGCCAGGAGGAGACGGTACTGGGACAGCGCGCTGACGCCAGGAGGAGACGGTACTGGGACAGCGCGCTGACGCCAGGAGGAGACGGTACTGGGACAGCGCGCTGACATCAGGAGGAGACGGTACTGGGACAGCGCGCTGACGTCAGGAGGAGACGGTACTGGGACAGCGCGCTGACGTCAGGAGGAGACGGTACTGGGACAGCGCGCTGACGTCAGGAGGAGACGGTACTGGGACAGCGCGCTGACGTCAGGAGGAGACGGTACTGGGACAGCGCGCTGACGTCAGGAGGAGACGGTACTGGGACAGCGCGCTGACGTCAGGAGGAGACGGTACTGGGACAGCGCGCTGACGTCAGGAGGAGACGGTACTGGGACAGAGCGCTGACGTCAGGAGGAGACGGTACTGGGACAGCGCGCTGACGTCAGGAGGAGACGGTACTGGGACAGCGCGCTGACGTCAGGAGGAGACGGTACTGCGTCAGAACGCTGACGTCAGGAGGAGACGGTACTGGGACAGCGTGCTGACGTCAGGAGGAGACGGTACTGGGATAGCGCGCTGACGTCAGGAGGAGACGGTACTGGGACAGAGCGCTGACGGCAGGAGGAGACGGTACTGGGACAGAGCGCTGACGTCAGGAGGAGACGGTACTGGGACAGAGCGCTGACGTCAGGAGGAGACGGGACTGGGACAGCGCGCTGAGGTCAGGAGGAGACGGGACTGGGACAGCGCGCTGAGGTCGGGAGGAGACGGGACTGGGACAACGCACTGACGTCAGGAGGAGGCGGGACTGGGAGAGCGCGCTGACGTCAGGAGGAGACGGTACTGGGACAGCGCGCTGACGTCAGGAGGAGACGGTACTGGGACAGCGCGCTGACGTCAGGAGGAGACGGTACTGGGACAGCGCGCTGACGTCAGGAGGAGACGGTACTGGGACAGCGCGCTGACGTCAGGAGGAGACGGTACTGGGACAGCGCGCCGACGTCAGGAGGAGACGGTACTGGGACAGCGCGCCGACGTCAGGAGGAGACGGTACTGGGACAGCGCGCTGACGTCAGGAGGAGACGGTACTGGGACAGCGCGCTGACGTCAGGAGGAGACGGTACTGGGACAGCGCGCTGACGTCAGGAGGAGACGGTACTGGGACAGCGCGCTGACGTCAGGAGGAGACGGAACTGGGACAGCGCGCTGACGTCAGGAGGGGACGGTACTGGGAGAGAGCGCTGACGGCAGGAGGAGACTGTACTGGGACAGCGCGCTGACGTCAGGATGAGACGGAACTGGGACAGGGCGCTGACGTCAGGAGGAGACGGTACTGGGACAGCGCGCTGACGTCAGGAGGAGACTGTACTGGGACAGCGCGCTGACGTCAGGATGAGACGGAACTGGGACAGCGCGCTGACGTCAGGAGGAGACGGTACTGGGACAGAGCGCTGACGTCAGGAGGAGACGGTACTGGGACAGCGCTCTGACGGCAGGAGGAGACGGTACTGGGACAGAGCGCTGACGTCAGGAGGAGACGGGACTGGGACAACGCGCTGACGTCAGGAGGAGACGGGACTGGGACAGGGCGCTGACGTCTGGAGGAGACGGTACTGGGACAGGGCGCCGACGTCAGGAGGAGACGGGACTGGGACAGCGCGCTGACGTCTGGAGGAGATGGTACTGGGACAGCGCGCTGACGTCAGGAGGAGACGGTACTGGGACAGCGCGCTGACGTCAGGACGAGATGGTACTGGCACAGGGCTCTGACGTCAGGAGGAGACGGTACTGGGACAGCGCGCTGACGTCAGGAGGAGACGGGACTGGGACAGCGTGCTGACGTCAGGAGGAGACGGTACTGGGACAGCGCGCTGACGTCAGGAGGAGACGGTACTGGGACAGCGCGCTGACGTCAGGAGGAGACGGTACTTGGACAGCGCGTCAGGAGGAGACGGGACTGGGACAGCGCGCTGACGTCAGGAGGAGGCGGGACTGGGACAGCGCGCTGACGTCAGGAGGAGACGGCACTAGGGCAGCGCGCTGACGTCAGGAGGAGACGGTACTGGAACAGCGCGCTGACGCCAGGAGGAGATGGTACTGGGAGAGCGCACTGACGTCAGGAGGAGACGGTACTGGGACAGCGCGCTGACGTCAGGAGGAGACGGTCCTGGGACAGCGCGCTGACGCCAGGAGGAGACGGTACTGGGACAGCGCGCTGACGCCAGGAGGAGACGGTACTGGGACAGCGCGCTGACGCCAGGAGGAGACGGTACTGGGACAGCGCGCTGACGCCAGGAGGAGATGGTACTGGGACAGAGCGCTGACGTCAGGAGGAGACGGGACTGGGACAGCGCGCTGACGTAGGGAGGAGACGGTACTGGGACAGTGCGCTGACGTCAGGAGGAGATGGTACTGGGACAGAGCGCTGACGTCAGGAGGAGACGGTACTGGGACAGAGCGCTGGCGTCAGGAGGAGACGGTACTGGGACAGCGCGCTGAGGTCAGGAGGAGACGGGACTGGGACAGCGCACTGACGTCAGGAGGAGACGGTACTGGGACAGCGCGCTGACGCCAGGAGGAGACGGTACTGGGAGAGCGCGCTGACGTCAGGAGGAGACGGTACTGGGACAGCGCGCTGACGTCAGGAGGAGACGGGACTGGGACAGAGCGCTGACGCCAGGAGGAGACGGTACTGGGACAGAGCGCTGACGCCAGGAGGAGACGGTACTGGGACAGCGCGCTGACGCCAGGAGGAGACGGTACTGGGACAGAGCGCTGATGCCAGGAGGAGACAGTACTGGGACAGCGCGCTGACGTCAGGAGTAGACGGTACTGGGACAGCGCGCTGACGCCAGGAGGAGGCGGGACTGGGACAGCGCGCTGACGTCAGGAGGAGACGGCACTAGGGCAGCGCGCTGACGTCAGGAGGAGACGGTACTGGGACAGCGCGCTGACGCCAGGAGGAGACGGTACTGGGAGAGCGCGCTGACGTCAGGAGGAGACGGTACTGGGACAGCGCGCTGACGTCAGGAGGAGACGGGACTGGGACAGGGCGCTGACGTCAGGTGGAGACGGGACTGGGACAGAGCGCTGACGCCAGGAGGAGACGGTACTGGGACAGAGCGCTGACGCCAGGAGGAGACGGTACTGGGACAGCGCGCTGACGCCAGGAGGAGACGGTACTGGGACAGAGCGCTGATGCCAGGAGGAGACGGTACTGGGACAGCGCGCTGACGTCAGGAGGAGACGGTACTGGGACAGCGCGCTGACGCCAGGAGGAGACGGTACTGGGACAGAGCGCTGACGCCAGGAGGAGACGGTACTGGGACAGCGCGCTGACGTCAGGAGGAGACGGTACTGGGACAGCGCGCTGACGCCAGGAGGAGACGGTACTGGGACAGAGCGCTGACGCCAGGAGGAGACGGTACTGGGACAGCGCGCTGACGTCAGGAGGAGACGGTACTGGGACAGGGCGCTGACGTCAGGAGGAGACGGTACTGGGACAGCGCGCTGACGTCAGGAGGAGACGGTACTGGGACAGCGCGCTGACGTCAGGAGGAGACGGTACTGGGACAGCGCGCTGACGTCAGGAGGAGACGGTACTGGGACAGAGCGCTGACGTCAGGAGGAGACGGTACTGGGACAGAGCGCTGACGTCAGGAGGAGACGGTACTGGGACAGCGCGCTGACGTCAGGAGGAGACGGTACTGGGACAGCGCGCTGACGTCAGGAGGAGACGGTACTGCGTCAGAACGCTGACGTCAGGAGGAGACGGTACTGGGACAGCGCGCTGACGTCAGGAGGAGACGGTACTGGGATAGCGCGCTGACGTCAGGAGGAGACGGTACTGGGACAGAGCGCTGACGGCAGGAGGAGACGGTACTGGGACAGAGCGCTGACGTCAGGAGGAGACGGTACTGGGACAGAGCGCTGACGTCAGGAGGAGACGGGACTGGGACAGCGCGCTGAGGTCAGGAGGAGACGGGACTGGGACAGCGCGCTGAGGTCGGGAGGAGACGGGACTGGGACAACGCACTGACGTCAGGAGGAGGCGGGACTGGGAGAGCGCGCTGACGTCAGGAGGAGACGGTACTGGGACAGCGCGCTGACGTCAGGAGGAGACGGTACTGGGACAGCGCGCTGACGTCAGGAGGAGACGGTACTGGGACAGCGCGCTGACGTCAGGAGGAGACGGTACTGGGACAGAGCGCTGACGTCAGGAGGAGACGGTACTGGGACAGCGCGCTGACGGCAGGAGGAGACGGTACTGGGACGGCGCCCTGACGTCAGGAGGAGACGGTACTGGGACAGCGTGCTGACGGCAGGAGGAGACGGTACTGGGAGAGAGCGCTGACGTCAGGATGAGACGGTACTGGGACAGCGCGCTGACGTAAGGAGGAGACGGTACTGGGACAGCGCGCTGACGTCAGGAGGAGACGGTACTGGGACAGCGCGCTGACGTCAGGAGGAGACGGTACTGGGACAGCGCGCTGACGTCAGGAGGAGACGGGACTGGGGCAGCGCGCCGACGTCAGGAGGAGACGGTACTGGGACAGCGCGCCGACGTCAGGAGGAGACGGTACTGGGACAGCGCGCTGACGTCAGGAGGAGACGGTACTGGGACAGAGCGCTGACGTCAGGAGGAGACGGTACTGGGACAGCGCGCCGACGTCAGGAGGAGACGGTACTGGGACAGCGCGCTGACGTCAGGAGGAGACGGTACTGGGACAGCGCGCTGACGTCAGGAGGAGACGGTACTGGGACAGCGCGCTGACGTCAGGAGGAGACGGAACTGGGACAGCGCGCTGACGTCAGGAGGGGACGGTACTGGGAGAGAGCGCTGACGGCAGGAGGAGACTGTACTGGGACAGCGCGCTGACGTCAGGATGAGACGGAACTGGGACAGGGCGCTGACGTCAGGAGGAGACGGTACTGGGACAGCGCTCTGACGGCAGGAGGAGACGGTACTGGGACAGAGCGCTGACGTCAGGAGGAGACGGGACTGGGACAGCGCGCTGACGTCAGGAGGAGACGGGACTGGGACAGGGCGCTGACGTCTGGAGGAGACGGTACTGGGACAGGGCGCCGACGTCAGGAGGAGACGGGACTGGGACAGCGCGCTGACGTCAGGAGGAGACGGTACTGGGACAGCGCGCTGACGTCAGGAGGAGACGGTACTGGGACAGCGCGCTGACGTCAGGAGGAGACGGTACTTGGACAGCGCGTCAGGAGGAGACGGGACTGGGACAGCGCGCTGACGTCAGGAGGAGGCGGGACTGGGACAGCGCGCTGACGTCAGGAGGAGACGGCACTAGGGCAGCGCGCTGACGTCAGGAGGAGACGGTACTGGAACAGCGCGCTGACGCCAGGAGGAGATGGTACTGGGAGAGCGCACTGACGTCAGGAGGAGACGGTACTGGGACAGCGCGCTGACGTCAGGAGGAGACGGTCCTGGGACAGCGCGCTGACGCCAGGAGGAGACGGTACTGGGACAGCGCGCTGACGCCAGGAGGAGACGGTACTGGGACAGCGCGCTGACGCCAGGAGGAGACGGTACTGGGACAGCGCGCTGACGTCAGGAGGAGACGGGACTGGGACAGCGCGCTGACGCCAGGAGGAGACGGTACTGGGACAGCGCGCTGACGCCAGGAGGAGATGGTACTGGGACAGAGCGCTGACGTCAGGAGGAGACGGGACTGGGACAGCGCGCTGACGTAAGGAGGAGACGGTACTGGGACAGTGCGCTGACGTCAGGAGGAGATGGTACTGGGACAGAGCGCTGACGTCAGGAGGAGACGGTACTGGGACAGAGCGCTGGCGTCAGGAGGAGACGGTACTGGGACAGCGCGCTGAGGTCAGGAGGAGACGGGACTGGGACAGCGCACTGACGTCAGGAGGAGACGGTACTGGGACAGCGCGCTGACGCCAGGAGGAGACGGTACTGGGAGAGCGCGCTGACGTCAGGAGGAGACGGTACTGGGACAGCGCGCTGACGTCAGGAGGAGACGGGACTGGGACAGGGCGCTGACGTCAGGTGGAGACGGGACTGGGACAGAGCGCTGACGCCAGGAGGAGACGGTACTGGGACAGAGCGCTGACGCCAGGAGGAGACGGTACTGGGACAGCGCGCTGACGCCAGGAGGAGACGGTACTGGGACAGAGCGCTGATGCCAGGAGGAGACAGTACTGGGACAGCGCGCTGACGTCAGGAGTAGACGGTACTGGGACAGCGCGCTGACGCCAGGAGGAGGCGGGACTGGGACAGCGCGCTGACGTCAGGAGGAGACGGCACTAGGGCAGCGCGCTGACGTCAGGAGGAGACGGTACTGGGACAGCGCGCTGACGCCAGGAGGAGACGGTACTGGGAGAGCGCGCTGACGTCAGGAGGAGACGGTACTGGGACAGCGCGCTGACGTCAGGAGGAGACGGGACTGGGACAGGGCGCTGACGTCAGGTGGAGACGGGACTGGGACAGAGCGCTGACGCCAGGAGGAGACGGTACTGGGACAGAGCGCTGACGCCAGGAGGAGACGGTACTGGGACAGCGCGCTGACGCCAGGAGGAGACGGTACTGGGACAGAGCGCTGATGCCAGGAGGAGACGGTACTGGGACAGCGCGCTGACGTCAGGAGGAGACGGTACTGGGACAGCGCGCTGACGCCAGGAGGAGACGGTACTGGGACAGAGCGCTGACGCCAGGAGGAGACGGTACTGGGACAGCGCGCTGACGCCAGGAGGAGACGGTACTGGGACAGCGCGCTGACGTCAGGAGGAGACGGTACTGGGACAGCGCGCTGACGTCAGGAGGAGACGGTACTGGGACAGGGCGCTGACGTCAGGAGGAGACGGTACTGGGACAGCGCGCTGACGTCAGGAGGAGACGGTACTGGGACAGCGCGCTGACGTCAGGAGGAGACGGTACTGGGACAGCGCGCTGACGTCAGGAGGAGACGGTACTGGGACAGAGCGCTGACGGCAGGAGGAGACGGTACTGGGACAGAGCGCTGACGTCAGGAGGAGACGGTACTGGGACAGCGCGCTGACGTCAGGAGGAGACGGTACTGGGACAGCGCGCTGACGTCAGGAGGAGACGGTACTGCGTCAGAACGCTGACGTCAGGAGGAGACGGTACTGGGACAGCGTGCTGACGTCAGGAGGAGACGGTACGGGGATAGCGCGCTGACGTCAGGAGGAGACGGTACTGGGACAGAGCGCTGACGGCAGGAGGAGACGGTACTGGGACAGAGCGCTGACGTCAGGAGGAGACGGTACTGGGACAGAGCGCTGACGTCAGGTGGAGACGGGACTGGGACAGCGCGCTGAGGTCAGGAGGAGACGGGACTGGGACAGCGCGCTGAGGTCGGGAGGAGACGGGACTGGGACAACGCACTGACGTCAGGAGGAGGCGGGACTGGGAGAGCGCGCTGATGTCAGGAGGAGACGGTACTGGGACAGCGCGCTGACGTCAGGAGGAGACGGTACTGGGACAGCGCGCTGACGTCAGGAGGAGACGGTACTGGGACAGCGCGCTGACGTCAGGAGGAGACGGGACTGGGACAGCGCGCTGACGTCAGGAGGAGACGGTACTGGGACAGCGCGCTGACGGCAGGAGGAGACGGTACTGGGACGGCGCCCTGACGTCAGGAGGAGACGGTACTGGGACAGCGTGCTGACGGCAGGAGGAGACGGTACTGGGAGAGAGCGCTGACGTCAGGATGAGACGGTACTGGGACAGCGCGCTGACGTCAGGAGGAGACGGTACTGGGACAGCGCGCTGACGTCAGGAGGAGACGGTACTGGGACAGCGCGCTGACGTCAGGAGGAGACGGTACTGGGGCAGCGCGCTGACGTCAGGAGGAGACGGTACTGGGACAGCGCGCCGACGTCAGGAGGAGACGGTACTGGGACAGCGCGCTGACGTCAGGAGGAGACGGTACTGGGACAGAGCGCCGACGTCAGGAGGAGACGGGACTGGGACAGCGTGCCGACGTCAGGAGGAGACGGGACTGGGACAGCGCGCTGACGTCAGGAGGAGACGGTACTGGGACAGCGTGCCGACGTCAGGAGGAGACGGGACTGGGACAGCGCGCTGACGTCAGGAGGAGACGGTACTGGGACAGCGCGCTGACGTCAGGAGGAGACGGTACTGGGACAGCGCGCCGACGTCAGGAGGAGACGGGACTGGGACAGAGCGCTAACGTCAGGAGGAGACGGTACTGGGACAGCGCGCTGACGTCAGGAGGAGACGGTACTGGGACAGAGCGCTGACGTCAGGAGGAGACGGGACTGGGACAGAGCGCTGACGGCAGGAGGAGACGGGACTGGGACAGCGCGCTGACATCAGGAGGAGACGGTACTGGGACAGCGCGCTGACGTCAGGAGGAGACGGTACTGGGACAGCGCGCTGACGTCAGGAGGAGACGGTACTGGGACAGCTCGCTGACGTCAGGAGGAGACGGAACTGGGACAGCGCGCTGACGTCAGGAGGAGACGGAACTGGGACAGCGCGCTGACGTCAGGAGGAGACGGTACTGGGAGAGAGCGCTGACGGCAGGAGGAGACTGTACTGGGACAGCGCGCTGACGTCAGGATGAGACGGAACTGGGACAGGGCGCTGACGTAAGGAGGAGACGGTACTGGGACAGCGCGCTGACGTCAGGAGGAGACGGTTCTGGGACAGCGCGCTGACGTCAGGAGGAGACGGTTCTGGGACAGCGCGCTGACGTCAGGAGGAGACGGTACTGGGACAGCGCGCTGACGTCAGGATGAGACGGAACTGGGACAGCGCGCTGACGTCAGGAGGAGACGGTACTGGGACAGAGCGCTGACGTCAGGAGGAGACGGTACTGGGACAGCGCTCTGACGGCAGGAGGAGACGGTACTGGGACAGGGCGCTGACGTCAGGAGGAGACGGGACTGGGACAGCGCGCTGACGTCAGGAGGAGACGGTACTGGGACAGGGCGCTGACGTCTGGTCGACACGGTACTGGGACAGGGCGCCGACGTCAGGAGGAGACGGGACTGGGACAGCGCGCTGACGTCAGGAGGAGATGGTACTGGGACAGCGCGCTGACGTCAGGAGGAGACGGTACTGGGACAGCGCGCTGAAGTCAGGACGAGATGGTACTGGCACAGGGCTCTGACGTCAGGAGGAGACGGTACTGGGACAGCGCGCTGACGTCAGGAGGAGACGGGACTGGGACAGCGTGATGACGTCAGGAGGAGACGGTACTGGGACAGCGCGCTGACGTCAGGAGGAGACGGTACTGGGACAGCGCGCTGACGTCAGGAGGAGACGGTACTGGGACAGCGCGCTGACGTCAGGAGGAGACGGTACTTGGACAGCGCGTCAGGAGGAGACGGGACTGGGACAGCGCGCTGACGTCAGGAGGAGGCGGGACTGGGACAGCGCGCTGACGTCAGGAGGAGACGGCACTAGGGCAGCGCGCTGACGTCAGGAGGAGACGGGACTGGGACAGCGCACTGACGTCAGGAGGAGACGGTACTGGGACAGCGCGCTGACGTCAGGAGGAGACGGTCCTGGGACAGCGCGCTGACGCCAGGAGGAGACGGTACTGGGACAGCGCGCTGACGTCAGGAGGTGACGGTACTGGGACAGGGCGCTGACGCCAGGAGGAGACGGTACTGGGACAGCGCGCTGACGCCAGGAGGAGACGGTACTGGGACAGCGCGCTGACGCCAGGAGGAGATGGTACTGGGACAGAGCGCTGGCGTCAGGAGGAGACGGTACTGGGACAGAGCGCTGGCGTCAGGAGGAGACGGTACTGGGACAGCGCGCTGAGGTCAGGAGGAGACGGGACTGGGACAGCGCACTGACGTCAGGAGGAGACGGTATTTGGACAGCACGTCAGGAGGAGACGGGACTGGGACAGCGCGCTGACGTCAGGAGGAGGCGGGACTGGGACAGCGCGCTGACGTCAGGAGGAGACGGCACTAGGGCAGCGCGCTGACGTCAGGAGGAGACGGTACTGGGACAGCGCGCTGACGCCAGGAGGAGACGGTACTGGGAGAGCGCGCTGACGTCAGGAGGAGACGGTACTGGGACAGCGCGCTGACGTCAGGAGGAGACGGGACTGGGACAGGGCGCTGACGTCAGGTGGAGACGGGACTGGGACAGAGCGCTGACGCCAGGAGGAGACGGTACTGGGACAGAGCGCTGACGCCAGGAGGAGACGGTACTGGGACAGCGCGCTGACGCCAGGAGGAGACGGTACTGCGACAGAGCGCTGATGCCAGGAGGAGACGGTACTGGGACAGCGCGCTGACGTCAGGAGGAGACGGTACTGGGACAGCGCGCTGACGCCAGGAGGAGACGGTACTGGGACAGAGCGCTGACGCCAGGAGGAGACGGTACTGGGACAGCGCGCTGACGTCAGGAGGAGACGGTACTGGGACAGCGCGCTGACGCCAGGAGGAGACGGTACTGGGACAGCGCGCTGACGTCAGGAGGAGACGGTACTGGGACAGGGCGCTGACGTCAGGAGGATACGGGACTGGGACAGGGCGCTGAGGTCAGGAGGAGACGGTACTGGGACAGCGCGCTGACGTCAGGAGGAGACGGTACTGGGACAGCGCGCTGACGTCAGGAGGAGACGGTACTGGGACAGGGCGCTGACGTCAGGAGGAGACGGTACTGGGACAGCGCGCTGACGTCAGGAGGAGACGGTACTGGGACAGCGCGCTGACGTCATGAGGAGACGGTACTGGGACAGCGCGCTGACGTCAGGAGGAGACGGTACTGGGACAGCGCGCTGACGTCAGGAGGAGACGGTACTGGGACAGAGCGCTGACGGCACGAGGAGACGGTACTGGGACAGAGCGCTGACGTCAGGAGGAGACGGTACTGGGACAGCGCGCTGACGTCAGGAGGAGACGGTACTGGGACAGCGCGCTGACGTCAGGAGGAGACGGTACTGCGTCAGAACGCTGACGTCAGGAGGAGACGGTACTGGGACAGCGCGCTGACGTCAGGAGGAGACGGTACTGGGACAGAGCGCTGACGGCAGGAGGAGACGGTACTGGAATAGCGCGCTGACGTCAGGAGGAGACGGTACTGGGACAGAGCGCTGACGGCAGGAGGAGACGGTACTGGGACAGAGCGCTGACGTCAGGAGGAGACGGTACTGGGACAGAGCGCTGACGTCAGGAGGAGACGGGACTGGGACAGCGCGCTGAGGTCAGGAGGAGACGGGACTGGGACAGCGCGCTGAGGTCAGGAGGAGACGGGACTGGGACAGCGCACTGACGTCAGGAGGAGGCGGGACTGGGATGGCGCGCTGACGTCAGGAGGAGACGGTACTGGGACAGCGTGCTGACGTCAGGAGGAGACGGTACTGGGACAGCGCGCTGACGCCAGGAGGAGACGGTACTGGGACAGCGCGCTGACGTCAGGAGGAGACGGTACTGGGACAGCGCGCTGACGTCAGGAGGAGACGGGATTGGGACAGGGCGCTGACGTCAGGAGGAGACGGGACTGGGACAGCGCGCTGACGTCAGGAGGAGACGGTACTGGGACAGGGCGCTGACGTCAGGAGGAGACGGTACTGGGACAGCGCGCTGACGTCAGGAGGAGACGGTACTGGGACAGGGCGCTGACGTCAGGAGGAGACGGCACTGGGACAGCGCGCTGACGTCAGGAGGAGACGGGACTGGGACAGCGCGCTGACGCAAGGAGGAGACGGTACTGGGAGAGCGCGCTGACGTCAGGAGGAGACGGTACTGGGACAGCGCGCTGACGTCAGGAGGAGACGGGACTGGGACAGGGCGCTGACGTCAGGTGGAGACGGGACTGGGACAGAGCGCTGACGCCAGGAGGAGACGGTACTGGGACAGAGCGCTGACGCCAGGAGGAGACGGTACTGGGACAGCGCGCTGACGCCAGGAGGAGACGGTACTGGGACAGAGCGCTGATGCCAGGAGGAGACGGTACTGGGACAGCGCGCTGACGTCAGGAGGAGACGGTACTGGGACAGCGCGCTGACGCCAGGAGGAGACGGTACTGGGACAGAGCGCTGACGCCAGGAGGAGACGGTACTGGGACAGCGCGCTGACGTCAGGAGGAGACGGCACTAGGGCAGCGCGCTGACGTCAGGAGGAGACGGCACTAGGGCAGCGCGCTGACGTCAGGAGGAGACGGTACTGGGACAGCGCGCTGACGTCAGGAGGAGACGGTACTGGGACAGGGCGCTGACGTCAGGAGGAGACGGTACTGGGACAGCGCGCTGACGTCAGGAGGAGACGGTACTGGGACAGCGCGCTGACGTCAGGAGGAGACGGTACTGGGACAGCGCGCTGACGTCAGGAGGAGACGGTACTGGGACAGAGCGCTGACGTCAGGAGGAGACGGTACTGGGACAGAGCGCTGACGTCAGGAGGAGACGGTACTGGGACAGCGCGCTGACGTCAGGAGGAGACGGTACTGGGACAGCGCGCTGACGTCAGGAGGAGACGGTACTGCGTCAGAACGCTGACGTCAGGAGGAGACGGTACTGGGACAGCGCGCTGACGTCAGGAGGAGACGGTACTGGGATAGCGCGCTGACGTCAGGAGGAGACGGTACTGGGACAGAGCGCTGACGGCAGGAGGAGACGGTACTGGGACAGAGCGCTGACGTCAGGAGGAGACGGTACTGGGACAGAGCGCTGACGTCAGGAGGAGACGGGACTGGGACAGCGCGCTGAGGTCAGGAGGAGACGGGACTGGGACAGCGCGCTGAGGTCGGGAGGAGACGGGACTGGGACAACGCACTGACGTCAGGAGGAGGCGGGACTGGGAGAGCGCGCTGACGTCAGGAGGAGACGGTACTGGGACAGCGCGCTGACGTCAGGAGGAGACGGTACTGGGACAGCGCGCTGACGTCAGGAGGAGACGGTACTGGGACAGCGCGCTGACGTCAGGAGGAGACGGTACTGGGACAGAGCGCTGACGTCAGGAGGAGACGGCACTGGGACAGCGCGCTGACGGCAGGAGGAGACGGTACTGGGACGGCGCCCTGACGTCAGGAGGAGACGGTACTGGGACAGCGTGCTGACGGCAGGAGGAGACGGTACTGGGAGAGAGCGCTGACGTCAGGATGAGACGGTACTGGGACAGCGCGCTGACGTAAGGAGGAGACGGTACTGGGACAGCGCGCTGACGTCAGGAGGAGACGGTACTGGGACAGCGCGCTGACGTCAGGAGGAGACGGTACTGGGACAGCGCGCTGACGTCAGGAGGAGACGGGACTGGGACAGAGCGCTGACGTCAGGAGGAGGAGGGACTGGGAGAGCGCGCTGACGTCAGGAGGAGACGGTACTGGGACAGCGCGCTGACGTCAGGAGGAGACGGTACTGGGACAGCGCGCTGACGTCAGGAGGAGACGGTACTGGGACAGCGCGCTGACGTCAGGAGGAGACGGTACTGGGACAGCGCGCTGACGTCAGGAGGAGACGGAACTGGGACAGCGCGCTGACGTCAGGAGGGGACGGTACTGGGAGAGAGCGCTGACGGCAGGAGGAGACTGTACTGGGACAGCGCGCTGACGTCAGGATGAGACGGAACTGGGACAGGGCGCTGACGTCAGGAGGAGACGGTACTGGGACAGCGCGCTGACGTCAGGAGGAGACTGTACTGGGACAGCGCGCTGACGTCAGGATGAGACGGAACTGGGACAGCGCGCTGACGTCAGGAGGAGACGGTACTGGGACAGAGCGCTGACGTCAGGAGGAGACGGTACTGGGACAGCGCTCTGACGGCAGGAGGAGACGGTACTGGGACAGAGCGCTGACGTCAGGAGGAGACGGGACTGGGACAGCGCGCTGACGTCAGGAGGAGACGGGACTGGGACAGGGCGCTGACGTCTGGAGGAGACGGTACTGGGACAGGGCGCCGACGTCAGGAGGAGACGGGACTGGGACAGCGCGCTGACGTCAGGAGGAGACGGTACTGGGACAGCGCGCTGACGTCAGGAGGAGACGGTACTGGGACAGCGCGCTGACGTCAGGAGGAGACGGTACTTGGACAGCGCGTCAGGAGGAGACGGGACTGGGACAGCGCGCTGACGTCAGGAGGAGGCGGGACTGGGACAGCGCGCTGACGTCAGGAGGAGACGGCACTAGGGCAGCGCGCTGACGTCAGGAGGAGACGGTACTGGAACAGCGCGCTGACGCCAGGAGGAGATGGTACTGGGAGAGCGCACTGACGTCAGGAGGAGACGGTACTGGGACAGCGCGCTGACGTCAGGAGGAGACGGTCCTGGGACAGCGCGCTGACGCCAGGAGGAGACGGTACTGGGACAGCGCGCTGACGCCAGGAGGAGACGGTACTGGGACAGCGCGCTGACGCCAGGAGGAGACGGTACTGGGACAGCGCGCTGACGCCAGGAGGAGACGGTACTGGGACAGCGCGCTGACGCCAGGAGGAGACGGTACTGGGACAGCGCGCTGACGCCAGGAGGAGATGGTACTGGGACAGAGCGCTGACGTCAGGAGGAGACGGGACTGGGACAGCGCGCTGACGTAAGGAGGAGACGGTACTGGGACAGTGCGCTGACGTCAGGAGGAGATGGTACTGGGACAGAGCGCTGACGTCAGGAGGAGACGGTACTGGGACAGAGCGCTGGCGTCAGGAGGAGACGGTACTGGGACAGCGCGCTGAGGTCAGGAGGAGACGGGACTGGGACAGCGCACTGACGTCAGGAGGAGACGGTACTGGGACAGCGCGCTGACGCCAGGAGGAGACGGTACTGGGAGAGCGCGCTGACGTCAGGAGGAGACGGTACTGGGACAGCGCGCTGACGTCAGGAGGAGACGGGACTGGGACAGGGCGCTGACGTCAGGTGGAGACGGGACTGGGACAGAGCGCTGACGCCAGGAGGAGACGGTACTGGGACAGAGCGCTGACGCCAGGAGGAGACGGTACTGGGACAGCGCGCTGACGCCAGGAGGAGACGGTACTGGGACAGAGCGCTGATGCCAGGAGGAGACAGTACTGGGACAGCGCGCTGACGTCAGGAGTAGACGGTACTGGGACAGCGCGCTGACGCCAGGAGGAGGCGGGACTGGGACAGCGCGCTGACGTCAGGAGGAGACGGCACTAGGGCAGCGCGCTGACGTCAGGAGGAGACGGTACTGGGACAGCGCGCTGACGCCAGGAGGAGACGGTACTGGGAGAGCGCGCTGACGTCAGGAGGAGACGGTACTGGGACAGCGCGCTGACGTCAGGAGGAGACGGGACTGGGACAGGGCGCTGACGTCAGGTGGAGACGGGACTGGGACAGAGCGCTGACGCCAGGAGGAGACGGTACTGGGACAGAGCGCTGACGCCAGGAGGAGACGGTACTGGGACAGCGCGCTGACGCCAGGAGGAGACGGTACTGGGACAGAGCGCTGATGCCAGGAGGAGACGGTACTGGGACAGCGCGCTGACGTCAGGAGGAGACGGTACTGGGACAGCGCGCTGACGCCAGGAGGAGACGGTACTGGGACAGAGCGCTGACGCCAGGAGGAGACGGTACTGGGACAGCGCGCTGACGCCAGGAGGAGACGGTACTGGGACAGCGCGCTGACGTCAGGAGGAGACGGTACTGGGACAGCGCGCTGACGTCAGGAGGAGACGGTACTGGGACAGGGCGCTGACGTCAGGAGGAGACGGTACTGGGACAGCGCGCTGACGTCAGGAGGAGACGGTACTGGGACAGCGCGCTGACGTCAGGAGGAGACGGTACTGGGACAGCGCGCTGACGTCAGGAGGAGACGGTACTGGGACAGAGCGCTGACGGCAGGAGGAGACGGTACTGGGACAGAGCGCTGACGTCAGGAGGAGACGGTACTGGGACAGCGCGCTGACGTCAGGAGGAGACGGTACTGGGACAGCGCGCTGACGTCAGGAGGAGACGGTACTGCGTCAGAACGCTGACGTCAGGAGGAGACGGTACTGGGACAGCGTGCTGACGTCAGGAGGAGACGGTACGGGGATAGCGCGCTGACGTCAGGAGGAGACGGTACTGGGACAGAGCGCTGACGGCAGGAGGAGACGGTACTGGGACAGAGCGCTGACGTCAGGAGGAGACGGTACTGGGACAGAGCGCTGACGTCAGGTGGAGACGGGACTGGGACAGCGCGCTGAGGTCAGGAGGAGACGGGACTGGGACAGCGCGCTGAGGTCGGGAGGAGACGGGACTGGGACAACGCACTGACGTCAGGAGGAGGCGGGACTGGGAGAGCGCGCTGATGTCAGGAGGAGACGGTACTGGGACAGCGCGCTGACGTCAGGAGGAGACGGTACTGGGACAGCGCGCTGACGTCAGGAGGAGACGGTACTGGGACAGCGCGCTGACGTCAGGAGGAGACGGGACTGGGACAGCGCGCTGACGTCAGGAGGAGACGGTACTGGGACAGCGCGCTGACGGCAGGAGGAGACGGTACTGGGACGGCGCCCTGACGTCAGGAGGAGACGGTACTGGGACAGCGTGCTGACGGCAGGAGGAGACGGTACTGGGAGAGAGCGCTGACGTCAGGATGAGACGGTACTGGGACAGCGCGCTGACGTCAGGAGGAGACGGTACTGGGACAGCGCGCTGACGTCAGGAGGAGACGGTACTGGGACAGCGCGCTGACGTCAGGAGGAGACGGTACTGGGGCAGCGCGCTGACGTCAGGAGGAGACGGTACTGGGACAGCGCGCCGACGTCAGGAGGAGACGGTACTGGGACAGCGCGCTGACGTCAGGAGGAGACGGTACTGGGACAGAGCGCCGACGTCAGGAGGAGACGGGACTGGGACAGCGTGCCGACGTCAGGAGGAGACGGGACTGGGACAGCGCGCTGACGTCAGGAGGAGACGGTACTGGGACAGCGTGCCGACGTCAGGAGGAGACGGGACTGGGACAGCGCGCTGACGTCAGGAGGAGACGGTACTGGGACAGCGCGCTGACGTCAGGAGGAGACGGTACTGGGACAGCGCGCCGACGTCAGGAGGAGACGGGACTGGGACAGAGCGCTAACGTCAGGAGGAGACGGTACTGGGACAGCGCGCTGACGTCAGGAGGAGACGGTACTGGGACAGAGCGCTGACGTCAGGAGGAGACGGGACTGGGACAGAGCGCTGACGGCAGGAGGAGACGGGACTGGGACAGCGCGCTGACATCAGGAGGAGACGGTACTGGGACAGCGCGCTGACGTCAGGAGGAGACGGTACTGGGACAGCGCGCTGACGTCAGGAGGAGACGGTACTGGGACAGCTCGCTGACGTCAGGAGGAGACGGAACTGGGACAGCGCGCTGACGTCAGGAGGAGACGGAACTGGGACAGCGCGCTGACGTCAGGAGGAGACGGTACTGGGAGAGAGCGCTGACGGCAGGAGGAGACTGTACTGGGACAGCGCGCTGACGTCAGGATGAGACGGAACTGGGACAGGGCGCTGACGTAAGGAGGAGACGGTACTGGGACAGCGCGCTGACGTCAGGAGGAGACGGTTCTGGGACAGCGCGCTGACGTCAGGAGGAGACGGTTCTGGGAGAGCGCGCTGACGTCAGGAGGAGACGGTACTGGGACAGCGCGCTGACGTCAGGATGAGACGGAACTGGGACAGCGCGCTGACGTCAGGAGGAGACGGTACTGGGACAGAGCGCTGACGTCAGGAGGAGACGGTACTGGGACAGCGCTCTGACGGCAGGAGGAGACGGTACTGGGACAGGGCGCTGACGTCAGGAGGAGACGGGACTGGGACAGCGCGCTGACGTCAGGAGGAGACGGTACTGGGACAGGGCGCTGACGTCTGGAGGACACGGTACTGGGACAGGGCGCCGACGTCAGGAGGAGACGGGACTGGGACAGCGCGCTGACGTCAGGAGGAGATGGTACTGGGACAGCGCGCTGACGTCAGGAGGAGACGGTACTGGGACAGCGCGCTGAAGTCAGGACGAGATGGTACTGGCACAGGGCTCTGACGTCAGGAGGAGACGGTACTGGGACAGCGCGCTGACGTCAGGAGGAGACGGGACTGGGACAGCGTGATGACGTCAGGAGGAGACGGTACTGGGACAGCGCGCTGACGTCAGGAGGAGACGGTACTGGGACAGCGCGCTGACGTCAGGAGGAGACGGTACTGGGACAGCGCGCTGACGTCAGGAGGAGACGGTACTTGGACAGCGCGTCAGGAGGAGACGGGACTGGGACAGCGCGCTGACGTCAGGAGGAGGCGGGACTGGGACAGCGCGCTGACGTCAGGAGGAGACGGCACTAGGGCAGCGCGCTGACGTCAGGAGGAGACGGGACTGGGACAGCGCACTGACGTCAGGAGGAGACGGTACTGGGACAGCGCGCTGACGTCAGGAGGAGACGGTCCTGGGACAGCGCGCTGACGCCAGGAGGAGACGGTACTGGGACAGCGCGCTGACGTCAGGAGGTGACGGTACTGGGACAGGGCGCTGACGCCAGGAGGAGACGGTACTGGGACAGCGCGCTGACGCCAGGAGGAGACGGTACTGGGACAGCGCGCTGACGCCAGGAGGAGATGGTACTGGGACAGAGCGCTGGCGTCAGGAGGAGACGGTACTGGGACAGAGCGCTGGCGTCAGGAGGAGACGGTACTGGGACAGCGCGCTGAGGTCAGGAGGAGACGGGACTGGGACAGCGCACTGACGTCAGGAGGAGACGGTATTTGGACAGCACGTCAGGAGGAGACGGGACTGGGACAGCGCGCTGACGTCAGGAGGAGGCGGGACTGGGACAGCGCGCTGACGTCAGGAGGAGACGGCACTAGGGCAGCGCGCTGACGTCAGGAGGAGACGGTACTGGGACAGCGCGCTGACGCCAGGAGGAGACGGTACTGGGAGAGCGCGCTGACGTCAGGAGGAGACGGTACTGGGACAGCGCGCTGACGTCAGGAGGAGACGGGACTGGGACAGGGCGCTGACGTCAGGTGGAGACGGGACTGGGACAGAGCGCTGACGCCAGGAGGAGACGGTACTGGGACAGAGCGCTGACGCCAGGAGGAGACGGTACTGGGACAGCGCGCTGACGCCAGGAGGAGACGGTACTGCGACAGAGCGCTGATGCCAGGAGGAGACGGTACTGGGACAGCGCGCTGACGTCAGGAGGAGACGGTACTGGGACAGCGCGCTGACGCCAGGAGGAGACGGTACTGGGACAGAGCGCTGACGCCAGGAGGAGACGGTACTGGGACAGCGCGCTGACGTCAGGAGGAGACGGTACTGGGACAGCGCGCTGACGCCAGGAGGAGACGGTACTGGGACAGCGCGCTGACGTCAGGAGGAGACGGTACTGGGACAGGGCGCTGACGTCAGGAGGATACGGGACTGGGACAGGGCGCTGAGGTCAGGAGGAGACGGTACTGGGACAGCGCGCTGACGTCAGGAGGAGACGGTACTGGGACAGCGCGCTGACGTCAGGAGGAGACGGTACTGGGACAGGGCGCTGACGTCAGGAGGAGACGGTACTGGGACAGCGCGCTGACGTCAGGAGGAGACGGTACTGGGACAGCGCGCTGACGTCATGAGGAGACGGTACTGGGACAGCGCGCTGACGTCAGGAGGAGACGGTACTGGGACAGCGCGCTGACGTCAGGAGGAGACGGTACTGGGACAGAGCGCTGACGGCACGAGGAGACGGTACTGGGACAGAGCGCTGACGTCAGGAGGAGACGGTACTGGGACAGCGCGCTGACGTCAGGAGGAGACGGTACTGGGACAGCGCGCTGACGTCAGGAGGAGACGGTACTGCGTCAGAACGCTGACGTCAGGAGGAGACGGTACTGGGACAGCGCGCTGACGTCAGGAGGAGACGGTACTGGGACAGAGCGCTGACGGCAGGAGGAGACGGTACTGGAATAGCGCGCTGACGTCAGGAGGAGACGGTACTGGGACAGAGCGCTGACGGCAGGAGGAGACGGTACTGGGACAGAGCGCTGACGTCAGGAGGAGACGGTACTGGGACAGAGCGCTGACGTCAGGAGGAGACGGGACTGGGACAGCGCGCTGAGGTCAGGAGGAGACGGGACTGGGACAGCGCGCTGAGGTCAGGAGGAGACGGGACTGGGACAGCGCACTGACGTCAGGAGGAGGCGGGACTGGGATGGCGCGCTGACGTCAGGAGGAGACGGTACTGGGACAGCGTGCTGACGTCAGGAGGAGACGGTACTGGGACAGCGCGCTGACGCCAGGAGGAGACGGTACTGGGACAGCGCGCTTACGTCAGGAGGAGACGGTACTGGGACAGCGCGCTGACGTCAGGAGGAGACGGGATTGGGACAGGGCGCTGACGTCAGGAGGAGACGGGACTGGGACAGCGCGCTGACGTCAGGAGGAGACGGTACTGGGACAGGGCGCTGACGTCAGGAGGAGACGGTACTGGGACAGCGCGCTGACGTCAGGAGGAGACGGTACTGGGACAGGGCGCTGACGTCAGGAGGAGACGGCACTGGGACAGCGCGCTGACGTCAGGAGGAGACGGGACTGGGACAGGGCGCTGACGTCAGGAGGAGACGGGACTGGGACAGCGCGCTGACGTCAGGAGGAGACGGTACTGGGACAGGGCGCTGATGTCAGGAGGAGACGGTACTGGGACAGCGCGCTGACGTCAGGAGGAGACGGTACTGGGACAGCGCGCTGACGTCAGGAGGAGACGGTACTGGGACAGCGCGCTGACGTCAGGAGGAGACGGTACTGGGACAGCGCGCTGACGTCAGGAGGAGACGGTACTGGGACAGCGCGCTGACGTCAGGAGGAGACGGTACTGGGACAGCGCGCTGACGTCAGGAGGAGACGTTACTGGGTCAGCGTGCTGACGTCAGGAGGAGACGGTACTGGGACAGCGTGCTGACGTCAGGAGGAGACGGTACTGGGACAGGGCGCTGACGTCAGGAGGAGACGTTACTGGGACAGCGTGCTGACGTCAGGAGGAGACGGTACTGGGACAGCGCGCTGACGTCAGGAGGAGACGGTACTGGGACAGAGCGCTGACGGCAGGAGGAGACGGTACTGGGACAGCGCGCTGACGTCAGGAGGAGACGGTCCTGGGACAGTGCGCTGACGTCAGGAGGAGACGGTACTGGGACAGCGCGCTGACGTCAGGAAGAGATGGGACTGGCACAGGGCGCTGACGTCAGGAGGAGACGGTACTGGGACAGCGCGCTGACGTCAGGAGGAGACGTTACTGGGTCAGAACGCTGACGTCAGGAGGAGACGGTACTGGGACAGCGCGCTGACGTCAGGAGGAGACGGTACTGGGACAGCGCGCTGACGTCAGGAGGAGACGGTACTGGGACAGCGCGCTGACGTCAGGAGGAGACGGTACTGGGACAGAGCGCTGACGGCAGGAGGAGACGGTACTGGGACAGAGCGCTGACGGCAGGAGGAGACGGTACTGGGACAGCGCGCTGACGTCAGGAGGAGACGGTACTGGGACAGCGCGCTGACGTCAGGAGGAGACGGTACTGGGACAGCGCGCTGACGTCAGGAGGAGACGGTACTGGGACAGCGCGCTGACGTCAGGAGGAGACGGTACTGGGACAGAGCGCTGACGGCAGGAGGAGACGGTACTGGGACAGAGCGCTGACGTCAGGAGGAGACGGTACTGGGACAGCGCGCTGACGTCAGGAGGAGACGGTACTGGGACAGCGCGCTGACGTCAGTAGGAGACGGTACTGCGTCAGAACGCTGACGTCAGGAGGAGACGGTACTGGGACAGCGTGCTGACGTCAGGAGGAGACGGTACTGGGACAGCGCGCTGACGTCAGGAGGAGCGGTACTGGGACAGAGTGCTGACGGCAGGAGGAGACGGTACTGGGACAGAGCGCTGACGTCAGGAGGAGACGGTACTGGGACAGAGCGCTGACGTCGGGAGGAGACGGGACTGGGACAGCGCGCTGAGGTCAGGAGGAGACGGGACTGGGACAGCGCGCTGAGGTCAGGAGGAGACGGGACTGGGACAGCGCACTGACGTCAGGAGGAGGCGGGACTGGGAGAGCGCGCTGACGTCAGGAGGAGACGGTACTGGGACAGCGCGCTGACGCCAGGAGGAGACGGTACTGGGACAGCGCGCTGACGTCAGGAGGAGACGGTACTGGGACAGCGCGCTGACGTCAGGAGGAGACGGGACTGGGACAGGGCGCTGACGTCAGGAGGAGACGGGACTGGGACAGCGCGCTGACGTCAGGAGGAGACGGTACTGGGACAGGGCGCTGACGTCAGGAGGAGACGGTACTGGGACAGCGCGCTGACGTCAGGAGGAGACGGTACTGGGACAGCGCGCTGACGTCAGGAGGAGACGGTACTGGGACAGGGCGCTGACGTCAGGAGGAGACGGTACTGGGACAGCGCGCTGACGTCAGGAGGAGACGGGACTGGGACAGGGCGCTGACGTCAGGAGGAGACGGGACTGGGACAGCGCGCTGACGTCAGGAGGAGACGGTACTGGGACAGCGCGCTGACGTCAGGCGGAGACGGTACTGGGACAGCGCGCTGACGTCAGGAGGAGACGGGACTGGGACAGCGCGCTGACGTCAGGAGGAGACGGTACTGGGACAGCGCGCTGACGTCAGCAGGAGACGGTGCTGGGACAGCGCGCTGACGTCAGGAGGAGACGGTACTGGGACAGCGCGCTGACGTCAGGAGGAGACGGTACTGGGACAGCGCGCTGACGTCAGGAGGAGACGGTACTGGGACAGCGCGCTGACGTCAGGAGGAGACGGTACTGGGACAGCGCGCTGACGTCAGGAGGAGACGGTACTGGGACAGCGCGCTGACGTCAGGAGGAGACGGTACTGGGACAGCGCGCTGACGTCAGGAGGAGACGTTACTGGGTCAGAACGCTGACGTCAGGAGGAGACGGTACTGGGACAGCGCGCTGACGTCAGGAAGAGACGGTACTGGGACAGAGCGCTGACGGCAGGAGGAGACGGTACTGGGACAGCGCGCTGACGTCAGGAGGAGACGGTACTGGGACAGCGCGCTGACGTCAGGAGGAGACGGTCCTGGGACAGCGCGCTGACGTCAGGAGGAGACGGTACTGGGACAGCGCGCTGACGTCAGGAGGAGACGGTACTGGGACAGCGCGCTGACATCAGGAGGAGGCGGTACTGGGACAGCGCGCTGACGTCAGGAGGAGACGGGACTGGGACAGCGCACTGACGTCAGGAGGAGACGGTACTGGGACAGCGCGCTGACGTCAGGAGGAGACGGTACTGGGACAGCGCGCTGATGTCAGGAGGAGACGGTACTGGGACAGCGCGCTGACGTCAGGAGGAGACGGTACTGGGACAGCGCGCTGACATCAGGAGGAGGCGGTACTGGGACAGCGCGCTGACGTCAGGAGGAGACGGGACTGGGACAGCGCACTGACGTCAGGAGGAGACGGTACTGGGACAGCGCGCTGACGTCAGGAGGAGACGGTACTGGGACAGCGCCCTGACGTCAGGAGGAGACGGTACTGGGACAGCGCGCTGACGTCAGGAGGAGACGGTACTGGGACAGCGCGCTGACATCCGGAGGAGACGGTACTGGGACAGCGCGCTGACGTCCGGAGGAGACGGTACTGGGACAGCGCGCTGACGTCAGGAGGAGACGGTACTGGGACAGCGCGTCAGGAGGAGACGGGACTGGGACAGCACGCTGACGTCAAGAGGAGACGGTACTGGGACAGCGCGCTGACGTCAGGAGGAGACGGTACTGGGACAGCGCGCTGACGTCAGGAGGAGACGGTACTGGGACCGGGCGCTGACGTCAGGAGGAGACGGTACTGGGACAGCGCGCTGACGTAAGGAGGAGACGGTACTGGGACAGGGCGCTGACGTCAGGAGGAGACGGTACTGGGACAGCGCGCTGACGTCAGGAGGAGACGGTACTGGGACAGGGCGCTGACGTCAGGAGGAGACGGGACTGGGACAGCGCGCTGACGTCAGGAGGAGACGGTACTGGGACAGGGCGCTGACGTCAGGAGGAGACGGTACTGGGACAGCGCGCTGACGTCAGGAGGAGACGGGACTGGGACAGGGCGCTGACGTCAGGAGGAGACGGGACTGGGACAGCGCGCTGACGTCAGGAGGAGACGGTACTGGGACAGGGCGCTGATGTCAGGAGGAGACGGTACTGGGACAGCGCGCTGATGTCAGGAGGAGACGGTACTGGGACAGCGCGCTGACGTCAGGAGGAGACGGTACTGGGACAGCGCGCTGCCGTCAGGAGGAGACGGTACTGGGACAGCGCGCTGACGTCAGGAGGAGACGGTACTGGGACAGCGCGCTGACATCAGGAGGAGACGGTACTGGGACAGCGCGCTGACGTCAGGAGGAGACGTTACTGGGTCAGAACGCTGACGTCAGGAGGAGACGTTACTGGGACAGCGTGCTGACGTCAGGAGGAGACGGTACTGGGACAGCGTGCTGACGTCAGGAGGAGACGTTACTGGGACAGCGTGCTGACGTCAGGAGGAGACGGTACTGGGACAGCGCGCTGACGTCAGGAGGAGACGGTACTGGGACAGAGCGCTGACGTCAGGAGGAGACGGTACTGGGACAGCGCGCTGACGTCAGGAGGAGACGGTACTGGGACAGCGCGCTGACGTCAGGAGGAGACGGTCCTGGGACAGCGCGCTGACGTCAGGAGGAGACGGTACTGGGACAGCGCGCTGACGTCAGGAAGAGATGGGACTGGCACAGGGCGCTGACGTCAGTAGGAGACGGTACTGGGACAGCGCGCTGACGTCAGGAGGAGACGTTACTGGGTCAGAACGCTGACGTCAGGAGGAGACGGTACTGGGACAGCGCGCTGACGTCAGGCGGAGACGGTGCTGGGACAGCGCGCTGACGTCAGGAGGAGACGGTACTGGGACAGCGCGCTGACGTCAGGAGGAGACGTTACTGGGACAGCGCGCTGACGTCAGGAGGAGACGGTACTGGGACAGCGTGCTGACGTCAGGAGGAGACGGTACTGGGACAGCGCGCTGACGTCAGGAGGAGACGGTACTGGGACAGCGCGCTGACGTCAGGAGGAGACGGTACTGGGACAGCGCGCTGACGTCAGGAGGAGACGGTACTGGGACAGCGCGCTGACGTCAGGAGGAGACGGTACTGGGACAGCGCGCTGACGTCAGTAGGAGACGGTACTGCGTCAGAACGCTGACGTCAGGAGGAGACGGTACTGGGACAGCGTGCTGACGTCAGGAGGAGACGGTACTGGGACAGCGCGCTGACGTCAGGAGGAGACGGTACTGGGACAGAGCGCTGACGTCAGGAGGAGACGGGACTGGGACAGCGCGCTGAGGTCAGGAGGAGACGGGACTGGGACAGCGCACTGACGTCAGGAGGAGGCGGGACTGGGAGAGCGCGCTGACGTCAGGAGGAGACGGTACTGGGACAGCGTGCTGACGTCAGGAGGAGACGGTACTGGGACAGCGCGCTGACGCCAGGAGGAGACGGGACTGGGACAGCGCGCTGACGTCAGGAGGAGACGGTACTGGGACAGCGCGCTGACGTCAGGAGGAGACGGGACTGGGACAGGGCGCTGACGTCAGGAGGAGACGGGACTGGGACAGCGCGCTGACGTCAGGAGGAGACGGTACTGGGACAGGGCGCTGACGTCAGGAGGAGACGGTACTGGGACAGCGCGCTGACGTCAGGAGGAGACGGTACTGGGACAGGGCGCTGACGTCAGGAGGAGACGGTACTGGGACAGGGCGCTGACGTCAGGAGGAGACGGTACTGGGACAGCGCGCTGACGTCAGGAGGAGACGGTACTGGGACAGGGCGCTGACGTCAGGAGGAGACGGTACTGGGACAGCGCGCTGACGTCAGGAGGAGACGGTACTTGGACAGCGCGCTGACGTCAGGCGGAGACGGTACTGGGACAGCGCGCTGACGTCAGGAGGAGACGGGACTGGGACAGCGCGCTGACGTCAGGAGGAGACGGTACTGGGACAGCGCGCTGACGTCAGCAGGAGACGGTGCTGGGACAGCGCGCTGACGTCAGGAGGAGACGGTACTGGGACAGCGCGCTGACGTCAGGAGGAGACGGTACTGGGACAGCGCGCTGACGTCAGGAGGAGACGGTACTGGGACAGCGCGCTGACGTCAGGAGGAGACGGTACTGGGACAGCGCGCTGACGTCAGGAGGAGACGGTACTGGGACAGCGCGCTGACGTCAGGAGGAGACGTTACTGGGTCAGAACGCTGACGTCAGGAGGAGACGGTACTGGGACAGCGCGCTGACGTCAGGAGGAGACGGTACTGGGACAGCGCGCTGACGTCAGGAGGAGACGGTACTGGGACAGAGCGCTGACGGCAGGAGGAGACGGTACTGGGACAGCGCGCTGACGTCAGGAGGAGACGGTACTGGGACAGCGCGCTGACGTCAGGAGGAGACGGTCCTGGGACAGCGCGCTGACGTCAGGAGGAGACGGTACTGGGACAGCGCGCTGACGTCAGGAGGAGACGGTACTGGGACAGCGCGCTGACGTCAGGAGGAGACGGTACTGGGACAGCGCGCTGACATCAGGAGGAGGCGGTACTGGGACAGCGCGCTGACGTCAGGAGGAGACGGGACTGGGACAGCGCACTGACGTCAGGAGGAGACGGTACTGGGACAGCGCGCTGACGTCAGGAGGAGACGGTACTGGGACAGCGCCCTGACGTCAGGAGGAGACGGTACTGGGACAGCGCGCTGACGTCAGGAGGAGACGGTACTGGGACAGCGCGCTGACATCCGGAGGAGACGGTACTGGGACAGCGCGCTGACGTCCGGAGGAGACGGTACTGGGACAGCGCGCTGACGTCAGGAGGAGACGGTACTGGGACAGCGCGTCAGGAGGAGACGGGACTGGGACAGCACGCTGACGTCAAGAGGAGACGGTACTGGGACAGCGCGCTGACGTCAGGAGGAGACGGTACTGGGACAGCGCGCTGACGTCAGGAGGAGACGGTACTGGGACCGGGCGCTGACGTCAGGAGGAGACGGTACTGGGACAGCGCGCTGACGTAAGGAGGAGACGGTACTGGGACAGGGCGCTGACGTCAGGAGGAGACGGTACTGGGGCAGCGTGCTGACGTCAGGAGGAGACGGTACTGGGGCAGCGCGCTGGCGTCAGGAGGAGACGGGACTGGGACAGCGCGCTGACGTCAGGAGGAGACGGGACTGGGACAGCGCACTGATATCAGGAGGAGACTGGGACTGGGACAGCGCGCTGACGTCAGGAGGAGACGGTACTGGGACAGCGCGCTGACGTCAGGAGGAGGCGGTACTGGGACAGAGCGCTGACGGCAGGAGGAGACGGTACTGGGACAGAGACCTGACATCAGGAGACGACGGGACTGGGACAGCGCGCTGACGTCAGGAGGAGACGGTACTGGGACAGCGTGCTGACGTCAGGAGGAGACGGTACTGGGACAGCTCGCTGACGTCAGGAGGAGACGGTACTGGGACAGCGCGCTGACGTCAGGAGGAGACGGTACTGAGACAGCGCGCTGACGTCAGGAGGAGAAGGTACTGGGACAGCGCGCTGACGTCAGGAGGAGACGGTACTGGGACAGCGCGCTGACGTCAGGAGGAGGCGGTACTGGGACAGAGCGCTGACGGCAGGAGGAGACGGTACTGGGACAGCGCCCTGACGTCAGGAGGAGACGGTACTGGGACAGAGCGCTGACGGCAGGAGGAGACGGTACTGGGACAGCGCGCTGACGTCAGGAGGAGACGGTACTGGGACAGCGCGCTGACGTCAGGAGGAGACGGGACTGGGACAGCGCCCTGACGTCAGGTGGAGACGGGACTGGGACAGCGCGCTGACTTCAGGAGGAGACGGGACTGGGACAGCGCGCTGACATCAGGAGGAGACGGTACTGGGACAGAACACTGACGTCAGGAGGATACGATACTGGGACAGCGCGCTGACATCCGGAGGAGACGGTACTGGGACAGCGCGCTGACGTCAGGAGGAGACGGTACTGGGACAGCGCGCTGACATCCGGAGGAGACGGTACTGGGACAGCGCGCTGACGTCAGGGGGAGACGGTACTGGGACAGCGTGCTGACGTCAGGAGGAGACGGTACTGGGACAGCGCGCTGACGTCAGGAGGAGACGTTCCTGGGACAGCGCGCTGACGTCAGGAGGAGACGTTCCTGGGACAGAGCGCTGACGGCAGGAGGAGACGGTACTGGGACAGAGCGCTGACGTCAGGAGGAGACGGTACTGGGACAGAGCGCTGACGTCAGGAGGAGACGGTACTGGGACAGCGCGCTGACGTCAGGAGGAGATGGGACTGGGACAGCGCGCTGATGTCAGGAGGAGATGGTACTGGGACAGAGCGCTGACGTCAGGAGGAGACGGTACTGGGACAGAGCGCTGACGTCAGGAGGAGACGGTACTGGGACAGAGCGCTGACGGCAGGAGGAGACGGTACTGGGACAGAGCGCTGACGTCAGGAGGAGACGGTACTGGGACAGCGCGCTGACGTCAGGAGGAGACGGTACTGGGACAGCGCGCTGACGTCAGTAGGAGACGGTACTGCGTCAGAACGCTGACGTCAGGAGGAGACGGTACTGGGACAGCGTGCTGACGTCAGGAGGAGACGGTACTGGGACAGCGCACTGACGTCAGGAGGAGACGGTACTGGGACAGAGTGCTGACGGCAGGAGGAGACGGTACTGGGACAGAGCGCTGACGTCAGGAGGAGACGGTACTGGGACAGAGCGCTGACGTCAGGAGGAGACGGGACTGGGACAGCGCGCTGAGGTCAGGAGGAGACGGGACTGGGACAGCGCGCTGAGGTCAGGAGGAGACGGGACTGGGACAGCGCACTGACGTCAGGAGGAGGCGGGACTGGGAGAGCGCGCTGACGTCAGGAGGAGACGGTACTGGGACAGCGTGCTGACGTCAGGAGGAGACGGTACTGGGACAGCGCGCTGACGCCAGGAGGAGACGGTACTGGGACAGCGCGCTGACGTCAGGAGGAGACGGTACTGGGACAGCGCGCTGACGTCAGGAGGAGACGGGACTGGGACAGGGCGCTGACGTCAGGAGGAGACGGTACTGGGACAGGGCGCTGACGTCAGGAGGAGACGGTACTGGGACAGCGCGCTGACGTCAGGAGGAGACGGGACTGGGACAGGGCGCTGACGTCAGGAGGAGACGGGACTGGGACAGCGCGCTGACGTCAGGAGGAGACGGTACTGGGACAGGGCGCTGACGTCAGGAGGAGACGGTACTGGGACAGCGCGCTGACGTCAGGAGGAGACGGTACTGGGACAGCGCGCTGACGTCAGGAGGAGACGGTACTGGGACAGCGCGCTGACGTCAGGAGGAGACGGTACTGGGACAGCGCGCTGACGTCAGGAGGAGACGGTACTGGGACAACGCGCTGACGTCAGGAGGAGACGGTACTGGGACAGCGCGCTGACGTCAGGAGGAGACGTTACTGGGTCAGAACGCTGACGTCAGGAGGAGACGGTACTGGGACAGCGTGCTGACGTCAGGAGGAGACGGTACTGGGACAGCGCGCTGACGTCAGGAGGAGGCGGCACTGGGACAGAGCGCTGACGGCAGGAGGAGACGGTACTGGGACAGAGCCCTGACATCAGGAGACGACGGGACTGGGACAGCGCGCTGACGTCAGGAGGAGACGGTACTGGGACAGCGTGCTGACGTCAGGAGGAGACGGTACTGGGACAGCTCGCTGACGTCAGGAGGAGACGGTACTGGGACAGCGCGCTGACGTCAGGAGGAGACGGTACTGGGACAGGGCGCTGACGTCAGGAGGAGACGGTACTGGGACAGCGCGCTGACGTCAGGAGGAGACGGTACTGAGACAGCGCGCTGACGTCAGGAGGAGACGGTACTGGGACAGCGCGCTGACGTCAGGAGGAGACGGTTCTGGGACAGCGCGCTGACGTCAGGAGGAGGCGGTACTGGGACAGAGCGCTGACGGCAGGAGGAGACGGTACTGGGACAGCGCCCTGACGTCAGGAGGAGACGGTACTGGGACAGAGCGCTGACGGCAGGAGGAGACGGTACTGGGACAGCGCGCTGACGTCAGGAGGAGACGGTACTGGGACAGCGCGCTGACGTCAGGAGGAGACGGGACTGGGACAGCGCCCTGACGTCAGGTGGAGACGGGACTGGGACAGCGCGCTGACTTCAGGAGGAGACGGGACTGGGACAGCGCGCTGACGTCAGGAGGAGACGGTACTGGGACAGAACACTGACGTCAGGAGGATACGGTACTGGGACAGCGCGCTGACATCCGGAGGAGACGGTACTGGGTCAGCGCGCTGACGTCAGGAGGAGACGGTACTGGGACAGCGCGCTGACATCCGGAGGAGACGGTACTGGGACAGCGCGCTGACGTCAGGGGGAGACGGTACTGGGACAGCGTGCTGACGTCAGGAGGAGACGGTACTGGGACAGCGCCCTGACGTCAGGAGGAGACGTTCCTGGAACAGCGCGCTGACGTCAGGAGGAGACGTTCCTGGGACAGAGCGCTGACGGCAGGAGGAGACGGTACTGGGACAGAGCGCTGACGTCAGGAGGAGACGGTACTGGGACAGAGCGCTGACGTCAGGAGGAGACGGTACTGGGACAGCGCGCTGACGTCAGGAGGAGACGGGACTGGGACAGCGCGCTGATGTCAGGAGGAGACGGTACTGGGACAGAGCGCTGACGTCAGGAGGAGACGGTACTGGGACAGAGCGCTGACGTCAGGAGGAGACGGTACTGGGACAGAGCGCTGACGGCAGGAGGAGACGGTACTGGGACAGAGCGCTGACGTCAGGAGGAGACGGTACTGGGACCGCGCGCTGACGTCAGGAGGAGACGGTACTGGGACAGCGCGCTGACGTCAGTAGGAGACGGTACTGCGTCAGAACGCTGACGTCAGGAGGAGACGGTACTGGGACAGCGTGCTGACGTCAGGAGGAGACGGTACTGGGACAGCGCACTGACGTCAGGAGGAGACGGTACTGGGACAGAGTGCTGACGTCAGGAGGAGATGGGACTGGCACAGGGCGCTGACGTCAGGAGGAGACGGTACTGGGACAGCGCGCTGACGTCAGGAGGAGACGGGACTGGGACAGGGCGCTGACGTCAGGGGGAGACGGTACTGGGACAGGGCGCTGACGTCAGGAGGAGACGGTACTGGGACAGCGCGCTGACGTCAGGAGGAGACGGGACTGGGACAGGGCGCTGACGTCAGGAGGAGACGGGACTGGGACAGCGCGCTGACGTCAGGAGGAGACGGTACTGGGACAGCGCGCTGACGTCAGGAGGAGACGGTACTGGGACAGCGCGCTGACGTCAGGAGGAGACGGTACTGGGACAGCGCGCTGACGTCAGGAGGAGACGGTACTGGGACAGCGCGCTGACGTCAGGAGGAGACGGTACTGGGACAGCGCGCTGACGTCAGGAGGAGACGGTACTGGGACAGCGCGCTGACGTCAGGAGGAGACGTTACTGGGTCAGAACGCTGACGTCAGGAGGAGACGGTACTGGGACAGCGCGCTGACGTCAGGAGGAGACGGTACTGGGACAGAGCGCTGACGGCAGGAGGAGACGGTACTGGGACAGCGCGCTGACGTCAGGAGGAGACGGTACTGGGACAGCGCGCTGACGTCAGGAGGAGACGGTACTGGGACAGCGCGCTGACGTCAGGAGGAGACGGTCCTGGGACAGTGCGCTGACGTCAGGAGGAGACGGTACTGGGACAGCGCGCTGACGTCAGGAAGAGATGGGACTGGCACAGGGCGCTGACGTCAGGAGGAGACGGTACTGGGACAAAGCGCTGACGTCAGGAGGAGACGGTACTGGGACAGCGCGCTGACGTCAGGAGGAGACGGTACTGGGACAGCGCGCTGACATCAGGAGGAGGCGGTACTGGGACAGCGCGCTGACGTCAGGAGGAGACGGGACTGGGACAGCGCACTGACGTCAGGAGGAGACGGTACTGGGACAGCGCGCTGACGTCAGGAGGAGACGGTACTGGGACAGCGCCCTGACGTCAGGAGGAGACGGTACTGGGACAGCGCGCTGACGTCAGGAGGAGACGGTACTGGGACAGCGCGCTGACATCCGGAGGAGACGGTACTGGGACAGCGCGCTGATGTCCGGAGGAGACGGTACTGGGACAGCGCGCTGACGTCAGGAGGAGACGGTACTGGGACAGCGCGTCAGGAGGAGACGGGACTGGGACAGCACGCTGACGTCAAGAGGAGACGGTACTGGGACAGCGCGCTGACGTCAGGAGGAGACGGTACTGGGACAGCGCGCTGACGTCAGGAGGAGACGGTACTGGGACAGCGCGCTGATGTCAGGAGGAGACGGTGCTGGGACAGCGCGCTGACGTCAGGAGGAGACGGTACTGGGACAGGGCGCTGACGTCAGGAGGAGACGGTACTGGGGCAGCGTGCTGACGTCAGGAGGAGACGGTACTGGGACAGCGCGCTGACGTCTGGAGGAGACGGGACTGGGACAGCGCGCTGACGTCAGGAGGAGACGGGACTGGGACAGCGCACTGACGTCAGGAGGAGACGGGACTGGGACAACGCGCTGACGTCAGGAGGAGACGGTACTGGGACAGCGCGCTGACGTCAGGAGGAGGCGGTACTGGGACAGAGCGCTGACGGCAGGAGGAGACGGTACTGGGACAGAGCCCTGACATCAGGAGACGACGGGACTGGGACAGCGCGCTGACGTCATGAGGAGACGGTACTGGGACAGCGTGCTGACGCCAGGAGGAGACGGTACTGGGACAGCGCGCTGACGTCAGGAGGAGACTGTACTGGGACAGCGCGCTGACGTCAGGAGGAGACGGTACTGAGACAGCGCGCTGACGTCAGGAGGAGACGGTACTGGGACAGCGCGCTGACGTCAGGAGGAGACGGTACTGGGACAGCGCGCTGACGTCAGGAGGAGGCGGTACTGGGACAGAGCGCTGACGGCAGGAGGAGACGGTACTGGGACAGCGCCCTGACGTCAGGAGGAGACGGTACTGGGACAGAGCGCTGACGGCAGGAGGAGACGGTACTGGGACAGCGCGCTGACGTCAGGAGGAGACGGTACTGGGACAGCGCGCTGACGTCAGGAGGAGACGGGACTGGGACAGCGCCCTGACGTCAGGTGGAGACGGGACTGGGACAGCGCGCTGACTTCAGGAGGAGACGGGACTGGGACAGCGCGCTGACGTCAGGAGGAGACGGTACTGGGACAGAACGCTGACGTCAGGAGGATACGGTACTGGGACAGCGCGCTGACATCCGGAGGAGACGGTACTGGGACAGCGCGCTGACGTCAGGAGGAGACGGTACTGGGACAGCGCGCTGACGTCAGGAGGAGACGGTACTGGGACAGCGCGCTGACATCCGGAGGAGACGGTACTGGGACAGCGCGCTGACGTCAGGGGGAGACGGTACTGGGACAGCGTGCTGACGTCAGGAGGAGACGGTACTGGGACAGCGCCCTGACGTCAGGAGGAGACGTTCCTGGGACAGCGCCCTGACGTCAGGAGGAGACGTTCCTGGGACAGCGCGCTGACGTCAGGAGGAGACGTTCCTGGGACAGAGCGCTGAAGGCAGGAGGAGACGGTACTGGGACAGAGCGCTGACGTCAGGAGGAGACGGTACTGGGACAGAGCGCTGACGTCAGGAGGAGACGGTACTGGGACAGCGCGCTGACGTCAGGAGGAGACGGGACTGGGACAGCGCGCTGACGTCAGGAGGAGACGGTACTGGGACAGAGCGTTGACGTCAGGAGGAGACGGTACTGGGACAGAGCGCTGACGTCAGGAGGAGACGGTACTGGGACAGCGCGCTGACGTCAGGAGGAGACGGTACTGGGACAGCGCGCTGACGTCAGGAGGAGACGGTACTGGGACAGCGCGCTGACGTCAGGAGGAGACGGTACTGGGACAGCGCGCTGACGTCAGGAGGAGACGGAACTGGGACAGGGCGCTGACGTCAGGAGGAGACGGTACTGGGACAGCGCGCTGACGTCAGGAGGAGACGGGACTGGGACAGCGCGCTGACGTCAGGAGGAGACGGTACTGGGACAGCGCGCTGACGTCAGGAGGAGACGGTACTGGGACAGCGCGCTGACGTCAGGAGGAGACGGTACTGGGACAGCGCGCTGACGTCAGGAGGAGACGGGACTGGGACAGCGCGCTGACGTCAGGAGGAGACGGGACAGCGCGCTGACGTCAGGCGGAGACGGGACTGGGACAGCGCGCTGACGTCAGGAGGAGACGGGACTGGGACAGCGCGCTGACGTCAGGAGGAGACGGTACTGGGACTGCGCGCTGACGTCAGGAGGAGACGGTACTGGGACAGCGCGCTGACGTCAGGAGGAGACGGTACTGGGACAGCGCGCTGTCGTCAGGACGAGACGGTACTGGGACAGCGCGCTGACGTCAGGACGAGACGGTACAGGGACAGCGGGCTGAAGTCAGGAGGTGACGGTACTGGGACCGCGCGCTGACGTCTGGACGAGACGGTACTGGGACAGCGCGCTGACGTCAGGACGAGACGGTACAGGGACAGCGGGCTGAAGTCAGGAGGTGACGGGACTGCGACAGCGCGCTGACGTCAGGAGGAGACGGTACTGGGACAGCGCGCTGACGTCCGGAGCAGACGGGACTGGGACAGCGCGCTGACGTCAGGAGGAGGCGGTCCTGGGACAGCGCGCTGACGTCAGGAGGAGACGGTACTGGGACAGCGCGCTGACGTCAGGACGAGACGGTCCTGGGACAGCGCGCTGACGTCAGGAGGAGACGGTACTGGGACAGCGCGCTGACGTCAGGACGAGACGGTCCTGGGACAGCGCGCTGACGTCAGGACGAGACGGTACTGGGACAGAGCGCTGACGTCAGGAGGAGACGGTACTGGGGCAGCGCGCTGACGGCAGGAGGAGACGGTACTGGGACAGCGCGCTGACGGCAGGAGGAGACGGTACTGGGACAGCGCGCTGACGTCAAGAGGAGACGGTACTGGGACAGCGCCCTGACGTCAGGAGGAGACGGTACTGGGATAGCGCGCTGACGTCAGGAAGAGATGGGACTGGCACAGGGCGCTGACGTCAGGAGGAGACGGTACTGGGACAAAGCGCTGACGTCAGGAGGAGACGGTACTGGGACAGCGCGCTGACGTCAGGAGGAGACGGTACTGGGACAGCGCGCTGACATCAGGAGGAGGCGGTACTGGGACAGCGCGCTGACGTCAGGAGGAGACGGGACTGGGACAGCGCACTGACGTCAGGAGGAGACGGTACTGGGACAGCGCGCTGACGTCAGGAGGAGACGGTACTGGGACAGCGCCCTGACGTCAGGAGGAGACGGTACTGGGACAGCGCGCTGACGTCAGGAGGAGACGGTACTGGGACAGCGCGCTGACATCCGGAGGAGACGGTACTGGGACAGCGCGCTGATGTCCGGAGGAGACGGTACTGGGACAGCGCGCTGACGTCAGGAGGAGACGGTACTGGGACAGCGCGTCAGGAGGAGACGGGACTGGGACAGCACGCTGACGTCAAGAGGAGACGGTACTGGGACAGCGCGCTGACGTCAGGAGGAGACGGTACTGGGACAGCGCGCTGACGTCAGGAGGAGACGGTACTGGGACAGCGCGTTGATGTCAGGAGGAGACGGTGCTGGGACAGCGCGCTGACGTCAGGAGGAGACGGTACTGGGACAGGGCGCTGACGTCAGGAGGAGACGGTACTGGGGCAGCGTGCTGACGTCAGGAGGAGACGGTACTGGGACAGCGCGCTGACGTCAGGAGGAGACGGGACTGGGACAGCGCACTGACATCAGGAGGAGACGGGACTGGGACAACGCGCTGACGTCAGGAGGAGACGGTACTGGGACAGCGCGATGACGTCAGGAGGAGGCGGTACTGGGACAGAGCGCTGACGGCAGGAGGAGACGGTACTGGGACAGAGCCCTGACATCAGGAGACGACGGGACTGGGACAGCGCGCTGACGTCATGAGGAGACGGTACTGGGACAGCGTGCTGACGCCAGGAGGAGACGGTACTGGGACAGCGCGCTGACGCCAGGTGGAGACGGGACTGGGACAGCGCGCTGACGTCAGGAGGAGACGGTACTGGGACAGCGCGCTGACGTCAGGAGGAGACGGTACTGAGACAGCGCGCTGACGTCAGGAGGAGACGGTACTGGGACAGCGCGCTGACGTCAGGAGGAGACGGTACTGGGACAGAGCGCTGATGTCAGGAGGAGACGGTACTGGGACAGAGCGCTGACGGCAGGAGGAGACGGTACTGGGACAGCGCCCTGACGTCAGGAGGAGACGGTACTGGGACAGAGCGCTGACGGCAGGAGGAGACGGTACTGGGACAGCGCGCTGACGTCAGGAGGAGACGGTACTGGGACAGAGCGCTGACGGCAGGAGGAGACGGTACTGGGACAGCGCCCTGACGTCAGGAGGAGACGGTACTGGGACAGAGCGCTGACGGCAGGAGGAGACGGTACTGGGACAGCGCGCTGACGTCAGGAGGAGACGGTACTGGGACAGCGCGCTGACGTCAGGAGGAGACGGGACTGGGACAGCGCCCTGACGTCAGGTGGAGACGGGACTGGGACAGCGCGCTGACTTCAGGAGGAGACGGGACTGGGACAGCGCGCTGACGTCAGGAGGAGACGGTACTGGGACAGAACGCTGACGTCAGGAGGAGACGGTACTGGGACAGCGCGCTGACATCCGGAGGAGACGGTACTGGGACAGCGCGCTGACGTCAGGGGGAGACGGTACTGGGACAGCGTGCTGACGTCAGGAGGAGACGGTACTGGGACAGCGCCCTGACGTCAGGAGGAGACGTTCCTGGGACAGCGCCCTGACGTCAGGAGGAGACGTTCCTGGGACAGCGCGCTGACGTCAGGAGGAGACGTTCCTGGGACAGAGCGCTGAAGGCAGGAGGAGACGGTACTGGGACAGAGCGCTGACGTCAGGAGGAGACGGTACTGGGACAGAGCGCTGACGTCAGGAGGAGACGGTACTGGGACAGCGCGCTGACATCAGGAGGAGACGGGACTGGGACAGCGCGCTGACGTCAGGAGGAGACGGTACTGGGACAGAGCGCTGACGTCAGGAGGAGACGGTACTGGGACAGAGCGCTGACGTCAGGAGGAGACGGTACTGGGACAGCGCGCTGACGTCAGGAGGAGACGGTACTGGGACAGCGCGCTGACGTCAGGAGGAGACGGTACTGGGACAGCGCGCTGACGTCAGGAGGAGACGGTACTGGGACAGCGCGCTGACGTCAGGAGGAGACGGAACTGGGACAGGGCGCTGACGTCAGGAGGAGACGGTACTGGGACAGCGCGCTGACGTCAGGAGGAGACGGGACTGGGACAGCGCGCTGACGTCAGGAGGAGACGGTACTGGGACAGCGCGCTGACGTCAGGAGGAGACGGTACTGGGACAGCGCGCTGACGTCAGGAGGAGACGGTACTGGGACAGCGCGCTGATATCAGGAGGAGACGGGACTGGGACAGCGCGCTGACGTCAGGAGGAGACGGGACTGGGACAGCGCGCTGACGTCAGGAGGAGACGGGACTGGGACAGCGCGCTGACGTCAGGAGGAGACGGGACTGGGACAGCGCGCTGACGTCAGGAGGAGACGGTACTGGGACTGCGCGCTGACGTCAGGAGGAGACGGTACTGGGACAGCGCGCTGACGTCAGGAGGAGACGGTACTGGGACAGCGCGCTGACGTCAGGACGAGACGGTACTGGGACAGCGCGCTGACGTCAGGACGAGACGGTACAGGGACAGCGGGCTGAAGTCAGGAGGGGACGGTACTGGGACCGCGCGCTGACGTCTGGACGAGACGGTACTGGGACAGCGCGCTGACGTCAGGACGAGACGGTACAGGGACAGCGGGCTGAAGTCAGGAGGTGACGGGACTGCGACAGCGCGCTGACGTCAGGAGGAGACGGTACTGGGACAGCGCGCTGACGTCCGGAGGAGACGGGACTGGGACAGCGCGCTGGCGTCAGGAGGAGGCGGTCCTGGGACAGCGCGCTGACGTCAGGAGGAGACGGTACTGGGACAGCGCGCTGACGTCAGGACGAGACGGTCCTGGGACAGCGCGCTGACGTCAGGAGGAGACGGTACTGGGACAGCGCGCTGACGTCAGGACGAGACGGTCCTGGGACAGCGCGCTGACGTCAGGACGAGACGGTACTGGGACAGAGCGCTGACGTCAGGACGAGACGGGACTGGGACAGCGCGCTGACGTCAGGAGGAGACGGTACTGGGGCAGCGCGCTGACGGCAGGAGGAGACGGTACTGGGACAGCGCGCTGACGGCAGGAGGAGACGGTACTGGGACAGCGCGCTGACGTCAAGAGGAGACGGTACTGGGACAGCGCCCTGACGTCAGGAGGAGACGGTACTGGGACAGCGCGCTGACGTCAGGAGGAGACGGTACTGGGACAGCGCCCTGACGTCAGGAGGAGACGGGACTGGGACAGCGTGCTGACGTCAGGAGGAGACGGGACTGGGACAGCGCCCTGACGTCAGGAGGAGACGGTACTGGGACAGCGCGCTGACGTCAGGAGGAGACGGGACTGGGACAGCGCGCTGACGTCAGGAGGAGACGGCACTGGGACAGCGCGTCAGGAGGAGACGGGACTGGGACAGCGCGTCAGGAGGAGACGGGACTGGGACAGCACGCTGACGTCAAGAGGAGACGGTACTGGGACAGGGCGCTGACGTCATGAGGAGACGGGACTGGGACAGCGCGCTGACGTCAGGAGGAGACGAGACTGGGACAGCGCACTGACGTCAGGAGGAGACGGGACTGGGACAGCACGCTGACGTCAAGAGGAGACGGTACTGGGACAGGGCGCTGACGGCAGGAGGAGACGGGACTGGGACAGCGCGCTGACGTCAGGAGGAGACGGGACTGGGACAGCGCGCTGACGTCAGGAGGAGACGGCACTGGGACAGGGCGCTGAGATCAGGAGGAGACGGGACTGGGACAGCGCACTGACGTCAGGAGGAGACGGGACTGGGACAGCGCACTGACGTCAGGAGGAGACGGGACTGGGACAGCGCGTCAGGAGGAGACGGGACTGAGACAGCGCGCTGACGTCAGGAGGAGGCGGGACTGGGACAGCGCGCTGACGTCAGGAGGAGACGGTACTGGGACAGCGCGCTGACGTCAGGAGGAGACGGTATTGGGACAGCGCGCTGACGTCAGGAGGAGGCGGGACTGGGACAGCGCGCTGACGTCAGGAGGAGACGGGACTGGGACAGCGCGCTGACGTCAGGAGGAGACGGGACTGGGACAGCGCGCTGACGTCAGGAGGAGACGGTACTGGGACAGCGCGCTGACGTCAGGAGGAGACGGGACTGGGACAGCGCGCTGACGCCAGGAGGAGACGGTACTGGGACAGCGCGCTGACGTCTGGAGGAGACGGTACTGGGACAGCGCACTGACGTCAGGAGGAGGCGGGACTGGGACAGCGCGCTGACGTCAGGAGGAGACGGGACTGGGACAGCGCGCTGACGTCAGGAGGAGACGGGACTGGGACAGCGCGCTGACGTCAGGAGGAGACGGGACTGGGACAGCGCGCTGACGCCAGGAGGTGACGGGACTGGGACAGCGCGCTGACGTCAGGAGGAGACGGGACTGGGACAGCGCGCTGACGTCAGGAGGAGACGGTACTGGGACAGCGCGCTGACGTCTGGAGGAGACGGTACTGGGACAGCGCGCTGACGTCTGGAGGAGACGGTACTGGGACAGCGCGCTGACGTCAGGAGGAGACGGTACTGGGACAGCGCACTGACGTCAGGAGGAGACGGGACTGGGACAGCGCGCTGACGTCAGGAGGAGACGGGACTGGGACAGCGCACTGACGTCAGGAGGAGACGGGACTGGGACAGCGCGCTGACGTCAGGAGGAGACGGGACTGGGACAGCGCGCTGACGTCAGGAGGAGACGGGACTGGGACAGCGCCCTGACGTCTGGAGGAGACGGGACTCGGACAGCGCGCTGACGTCAGGAGGAGACGGGACTGGGACAGCGCGCTGACGTCAGGAGGAGACGGTACTGGGACCGGGCGCTGATGTCAGGAGGAGACGGGACTGGGACAGCGCGCTGACGTCAGGAGGAGACGGTACTGGGACAGCGCGCTGACGTCAGGAGGAGGCGGGACTGGGACAGCGCGCTGACGTCAGGAGGAGACGGTACTGGGACAGGGCGCTGACGTCAGGAGGAGACGGGACTGGGACAGCGCGCTGACGTCAGGAGGAGACGGTACTGGGAATGGGCGCTGACGTCAGGAGGAGACGGGACTGGGACAGCGCGCTGACGTCAGGAGGAGGCGGGACTGGGACTGCGCGCTGACGTCAGGAGGAGACGGTACTGGGACAGGGCGCTGACGTCAGGAGGAGAAGGTACTGGGACAGCGCGCTGACGTCAGGAGGAGACGGTACTGGGACTGCGCGCTGACGTCAGGAGGAGACGGTACTGGGACAGCGCGCTGACGCCAGGAGGATACGGGACTGGGACAGGGCGCTGACGTCAGGAGGAGACGAGACTGGGACAGCGCGCTGACGCCAGGAGGAGACGGGACTGGGACAGGGCGCTGGCGTCAGGAGGAGTCGGGACTGGGACAGCGCGCTGACGTCAGGAGGAGACGGGACTGGGACAGCGCGCTGACGTCAGGATGCGACGGGACTGGGACAGCGCGCTGACGTCAGGAGGAGACGGGACTGGGGCAGCGCGCTGACGTCAGGAGGAGACGGGACTGGGACAGCGCGCTGACGTCAGGAGGAGACGGGACTGGGACAGCGCGCTGACGTCAGGAGGAGACGGGACTGGGACAGCGCGCTGACGCCAGGAGGTGACGGGACTGGGACAGCGCGCTGACGTCAGGAGGAGACGGGACTGGGACAGCGCGCTGACGTCAGGAGGAGACGGGACTGGGACAGCGCGCTGACGTCTGGAGGAGACGGGACTGGGACAGCGCGCTGACGTCAGGAGGAGACGGGACTGGGACAGCGCGCTGACGTCAGGAGGAGACGGGACTGGGACAGCGCGCTGACGCCAGGAGGAGACGGGACTGGGACAGCGCGCTGACGTCAAGAGGAGACGGGACTGGGACAGAGCGCTGACGTCAGGAGGAGACGGGACTGGGACAGCGCGCTGACGCCAGGAGGAGACGGGACTGGGACAGCGCGCTGACGTCAGGAGGAGACGGGACTGGGACAGCGCGCTGACGCCAGGAGGAGACGGGACTGGGACAGCGCGCTGACGCCAGGAGGAGACGGGACTGGGACAGGGCGCTGACGTCAGGAGGAGACGGGACTGGGACAGCGCGCTGACGCCAGGAGGAGACGGGACTGGGACAGCGCGCTGACGTCAAGAGGAGACAGGACTGGGACAGAGCGCTGACGTCAGGAGAGACGGTAGTGGGACAGCGCGCTGACGTCAGGAGGAGACGGTACTGGGACCGGGCGCTGATGTCAGGAGGAGACGGGACTGGGACAGCGCGCTGACGTCAGGAGGAGACGGGACTGGGACAGCGCGCTGACGTCAGGAGGAGACGGGACTGGGACAGAGCGCTGACGTCAGGAGGAGACGGTACTGGGACAGTTCGCTGACGTCAGGAGGAGACGGGACTGGGACAGCGCGCTGACGTCAGGAGGAGACGGGACTGGGACAGCGCGCTGACGTCAGGAGGAGACGGGACTGGGACAGCGCGCTGACGTCAGGAGGAGACGGGACTGGGACAGCGCGCTGACGTCAGGAGGAGACGGTACTGGGACAGCGCGCTGACGTCAGGAGGAGACGGGACTGGGACAGCGCGGTGACGTCAGGAGGAGACGGGACTGGGACAGCGCGCTGACGTCAGGAGGAGACGGGACTGGGACAGCGCGCTGACGTCAGGAGGAGACGGGACTGGGACAGGGCGATGGCCAAGTTGGTGAACAGAGACAGGAGGAGGGGGGAGGGCCTCAGATCCTGTGACTGCTGGCATTGGGCGCTTCCCCCCGTGACCAATCGCTCCGCTAACCTCTCGATACACGTCCCTGACTCACCCGCGGATCACAACCCGCAATTTGAAAACCCCCCAATTTAGAGAATTGTAAGCTGTTCTTTTCGGAGTGAAGTTAAAAAGTTTAACACTGTATCCATAATAATGTATTTTGTATTAATACCAAAACCTTTTTCTTTCCGCTATCGCTCCTGAAATTAACCATTATTCCCGCACAGTCTTCGAAATAAACTAAAATATTGGGATTCTGGTCCAGTATCTCAGTCACAGTTGAAGTCTACTATCGGATAGTTATACAGTTCTATAGGAGAGCCACAGTTATTCCGGAAGGTTCCTGAGGGAGTGGTCCAGGGTACAGTGATCTTCCATTAACTTGTAATGCGTCTTTCCTTATAGTCTGACTGAGGGACACTGGGAGGAGAGGGTGAGAGAGGGGAGGGAAACTGAGGGACACTGGGAGGAGAGGGGAGGGAGACTGAGGGACACTGGGAGGAGGGGGTGTGAGAGGGGAGGGAGACTGAGGGACACTGGGAGGAGAGGGTGTTGGAGGGGAGGGGGACTGAGGGACACTGGGAGGAGAGGGTGTGAGAGGGGAGGGAGACTGAGGGACACTGGGAGGAGAGGGTGTGGGAGTGGAGGGGGACTGAGGGACACTGGGAGGAGAGGGGAGGGAGGGGAGGGAGACTGAGGGACACTGGGAGGAGAGGGTGTGGGAGTGGAGGGGGACTGAGGGACACTGGGAGGAGAGGGGAGGGAGGGGAGGGAGACTGAGGGACAGTGGGAGGAGAGGGTGTGAGAGGGGAGGGAGACTGAGGGACACTGGGAGGAGAGGGTGTGAGAGGGGAGGGAGACTGAGGGACACTGGGAGGAGAGGGTGTGGGAGGGGAGGGAGACTGAGGGACACTGGGAGGAGAGGGTGTGGGAGGGGAGGGAGACTGAGGGACACTGGGAGGAGAGGGTGTGGGAGGGGAGGGAGACTGAGGGACACTGGGATGAGAGGGTGTGAGAGGGGAGGGAGACTGAGGGACACTGGGAGGAGAGGGTGTGAGAGGGGAGGGAGACTGAGGGACACTGGGAGGAGAGGGTGTGAGAGGGGAGGGAGACTGAGGGACACTGGGAGGAGAGGGTGTGAGAGGGGAGGGAGACTGAGGGACACTGGGAGGAGAGGGTGTGGGAGGGGAGGGAGATTGAGGGACACTGGGAGGAGAGGGTGTGGGAGGGGAGGGAGATTGAGGGACACTGGGAGGAGAGGGTGTGAGAGGGGATGGAGACTGAGGGACACTGGGAGGAGAGGGTGTGGGAGGGGAGGGAGACTGAGGGACACTGGGAGGAGAGGGTTTGGGAGGGGAGGGAGACTGAGGGACACTGGGAGGAGAGGGTGAGAGAGGGGAGGGAGACTGAGGGACAGTGGGAGCAGAGGGTGTGGGAGGGGAGGGAGATTGAGGGACACTGGGAGGAGAGGGTGTGAGAGGGGAGGGAGACTGAGGGACAGTGGGAGCAGAGGGTGTGGGAGGGGAGGGAGATTGAGGGACACTGGGAGGAGAGGGTGTGAGAGGGGAGGGAGACTGAGGGACACTGAGGAGAGGGTGTGGGAGGGGAGGGAGATTGAGGGACACTGAGGAGAGGGTGTGGGAGGGGAGGGAGATTGAGGGACACTGGGAGGAGAGGGTGTGAGAGGGGATGGAGACTGAGGGACACTGGGAGGAGAGGGTGTGGGAGGGGAGGGAGACTGAGGGACACTGGGAGGAGAGGGTTTGGGAGGGGAGGGAGACTGAGGGACACTGGGAGGAGAGGGTGAGAGAGGGGAGAGAGACTGAGGGACACTGGGAGGAGAGGGTGAGAGAGGGGAGGGAAATTGAGGGACACTAGGAGGAGAGTGTGTGGGAGGGGAGGGAGACTGAGGGACACTGGGAGGAGAGGGGAGGGAGGGGAGGGAGACCGAGGGACACTGGGAGGAGAGGGTTTGGGAGGGGACGGAGACTGAGGGACACTGGGAGGAGGGGGTTCGGGAGGGGAGGGAGACTGGAGGGGAGAGGGTGTGAGAGTGGGGGAGACTGAGGGACACTGGAAGGAGAGGGTGTGGGAGGGGAGGGAGACTGAGGGACACTGGGAGGAGGGGGTGTGAGAGGGGAGGGAGACTGAGGGACACTGGGAGGAGAGGGTGTGGGAGTGGAGGGGGACTGAGGGACAATGGGAGGAGAGGGTTCGGGAGGGAGGGAGACTGAAGGACACTGTGAGGAGAGGGTGTGGGAGGGGAGGGAGATTGAGGGACACTGGGATGAGAGGGTGTGAGAGGGGATGGAGACTGAGGGACACTGGGCGGAGAGGGTGTGGGAGGGGAGGGAGACTGAGGGACACTGGGAGGAGAGGGTCTGGGAGGGGAGGGAGACTGAGGGACACTGGGAGGAGAGGGTGAGAGAGGGGAGGGAGACTGAGGGACACTAGGAGGAGAGTGTGTGGGAGGGGAGGGAGACTAAGGGACACTGGGAGGAGAGGGTTCGGGAGGGGAGGGAGACTGGAGGGGAGAGGGTGTGAGAGTGGGGGAGACTGAGGGACACTGGAAGGAGAGGGTGTGGGAGTGGAGGGAGACTGAGGGACACTGGGAGCAGAGGGTGTGGGAGGGGGGGGGGAGTCTGAGGGACACTGGGAGGAGAGGGTGTGGGAGGGGAGGGAGATTGAGGGACATTGGGAGGAGAGGGTGTGGGAGGGGAGGGAGATTGAGGGACACTGGGAGGAGAGGGTGTGAGAGGGGAGGGAGACTGAGGGACACTGGGATGAGAGGGTGTGAGAGGGGATGGACACTGAGGGACACTGGGAGGAGAGGGTGTTGGAGGGGAGGGAGACTGAGGGACACTGGGAGGAGAGGGTGTGGGAGGGGAGGGAGACTGAGGGACACTGGGAGGAGAGGGTGTGGGAGGGGAGGGAGACTGAGGGACACTGGGAGGAGAGGGTTTGGGAGGGGAGGGCGACTGAGGGACACTGGTAGGAGAGGGTGTGGGAGGGGAGGGAGACTGAGGGACACTGGGAGGAGAGGGTTCGGGAGGGGAGGGAGACTGAAGGACACTGGAGGGGAGAGTGTGTGAGAGTGGGGGAGACTGAGGGACACTGGAAGGAGACGGTGTGGGAGGGGAGGGAGACTGAGGGACACTGGGAGGAGAGGGTGTGGGAGGGGAGGGAGACTGAGGGACACTGGGAGGAGAGGGTGTTGGAGGGGAGGGAGACTGAGGGACAGTGGGAGGAGAGGGTGTGGGAGGGGAGGGAGACTGAGGGACACTGGGAGGAGTGGGTGTTGGAGGGGAGGGAGACTGAGGGACACTGGGAGGAGAGGGTGTGAGAGGGCAGGGAGACTGAGGGACACTGGGAGGAGAGGGTGTGGGAGGGGAGGGAGACTGAGGGACACTGGGAGGAGAGGGTGTGAGAGGGGAGGGAGACTGAGGGACACTGGGAGGAGAGGGAGACTGAGGGACACTGGGAGGAGTGGGTGTGGGAGGGGAGGGAGACTGAGGGCCACTGGGAGGAGAGGGTGTGGGAGGGGAGGGAGACTGAGGGACACTGGGCGGAGAGGGTGTGAGAGGAGAGGGAACCTGAGGGACACTGGGAGGAGAGGGTGTGGGGGGGGGGGGGGGGGAGACTGAGGGACACTGGGAGGAGAGGGTGTAGGAGGGGAGGGAGACTGAGAGACACTGGAAGGAGAGGGTTTGGGAGGGGAGGGAGACTGACGGACACTGGAGGGGAGAGGGTGTTGGAGGGGAGGGAGACTGAGGGACACTGGGCGGAGAGGGTGTGAGAGGGGAGGGAGACTGAGGGACACTGGGAGGAGAGGGTGTGAGAGGGGAGGGAGACTGAGGGACACTGGGAGGAGAGGGTGTTGGAGGGGAGGGAGACTGAGGGACACTGGGAGGAGAGGGTGTTGGAGGGGAGGGAGACTGACGGACACTGGAAGGGTGTGAGAGGGGAGGGAGACTGAGGGACACTGGGAGGAGAGGGTGTTGGAGGGGAGGGAGACGGAGGGACACTGGGAGGAGAGGGTGTGGGAGGGGAGGGAGACTGAGGGACACTGGGAGGAGAGGGTGTGGGAGGGGAGGGAGACTGAGGGACAGTGGGAGGAGAGGATGTGGGAGGGGAGGGAGACTGAGGGACACTGGGAGGAGAGGGTTTGGGAGGGGAGGGAGACTGAGGGCCACTGGGAGGAGAGGGTGTGGGAGGGGAGGGAGACAGAGGGACACTGGGCGGAGAGGGTGTGAGAGGAGAGGGAACCTGAGGGACACTGGGAGGAGAGGGTATGGGAGGGGGGGGGGGAGACTGAGGGACACTGGGAGGAGAGGGTGTGGGAGGGGAGGGAGACTGAGAGACACTGGGAGGAGAGGGTGTGGGAGGGGAGGGAGACTGAGGGACAGTGGGAGGAGAGGGTGTGAGAGGGGAGGGAGACTGAAAGACACTGGGAGGAGAGGGTGTGAGAGGGGAGGGAGACTGAGGGACACTGGGAGGAGAGGGTGTTGGAGGGGAGGGAGACTGATGGACACTGGAAGGGTGTGAGAGGGGAGGGAGACTGAGGGACACTGGGTTGAGAGGGTGTGAGAGGGGATGGAGACTGAGGGACACTGGGAGGAGAGGGTGTGGGAGGGGAGGGAGACTGAGGGACACTGGGAGGAGAGGGTGTGAGAGGGGAGGGAGACTGAGGGACACTGGGAGGAGAGGGTGTGAGAGGGGAGGGAGACTGAGGGACACTGGGAGGAGAGGGTGTGGGAGTGGAGGGAGACTGAGGGACACTGGGAGGAGAGGGTGTGAGAGGGGAGGGAGACTGAGGGACACTGGGAGGAGAGGGTGTTGGAGGGAAGGAGACTGAGGGACAGTCGGAGGAGAGGGTGTGGGAGGGGAGGGAGACTGAGGGACACTGGGAGGAGAGGGTGTGAGAGGGGAGGGAGACTGAGGGACACTGGGAGGAGAGGGTGTGAGAGGGGAGGGAGACTGAGGGACACTGGGAGGAGAGGGTGTGGGAGTGGAGGGAGACTGAGGGACACTGGGAGGAGAGGGTGTGAGAGGGGAGGGAGACTGAGGGACACTGGGAGGAGAGGGTGTTGGAGGGAAGGAGACTGAGGGACAGTGGGAGGAGAGGGTGTGGGAGGGGAAGGAGACTGAGGGACACTGGGAGGAGTGGGTGTTGGAGGGGAGGGAGACTGAGGGACACTGGGAGGAGAGGGTGTGAGAGGGGAGGGAGACTGAGGGACAATGGGAGGAGAGGGTGTGAGAGGGGAGGGAGACTGAGGGACACTGGGAGGAGAGGGTGTGGGAGGGGAGGGAGACTGAGGGACAGTGGGAGGAGAGGGTGTGAGAGGGGAGGGAGACTGAGGGACACTGGGAGGAGAGGGTGTGGGAGGGGAGGGAGACTGAGGGACACTGGGAGGAGAGGGTGTGAGAGGGGAGGGAGACTGAGGGACACTGGGAGGAGAGGGTGTGGGAGGGGAGGGAGACTGAGGGACACTGGGAGGAGAGGGTGTTGGAGGGGAGGGAGACTGACGGACACTGGAGGGGAGAGGGTGTTGGAGGGGAGGGAGACTGAGGGACACTGGAAGGAGAGGGTGAGGGAGGGGAGGGAGACTGAGGGACACTGGAAGGAGAGGATGTGAGAGGGGAGGGAGACTGAGGGACACTGGGAGGAGAGGGTGTGAGAGGGGAGGGAGACTGAGGGACACTGGGAGGAGAGGGTGTTGGAGGGGAGGGAGACTGAGGGACACTGGGAGGAGAGGGTGTGGGAGGGGAGGGAGAGTGAGGGACACTGGGAGGAGAGGGTGTGGGAGGGGAGGGAGACTGAGGGACACTGGGAGGAGAGGGTGTTGGAGGGGAGGGAGACTGACGGACACTGGAAGGGTGTGAGAGGGGAGGGAGACTGAGGGACACTGGGAGGAGAGGGTGTGGGAGGGGAGGGAGACTGAGGGACACTGGGAAGAGAGGTTGTGAGAGGGGAGGGAGACTGAGGGACACTGGGAGGAGAGGGTGTTGGAGGGGAGGGAGACTGAGGGACACTGGGAGGAGAGGGTGTGGGATGGGAGGGAGACTGAGGGACACTGGGAGGAGAGGGTGTGGGAGGGGAGGGAGACTGAGGGACACTGGGAGGAGAGGGTGTGGGAGGGGAGGGAGACTGAGGGACAGTGGGAGGAGAGGATGTGGGAGGGGAGGGAGACTGAGGGACACTGGGAGGAGAGGGTGTGGGAGGGGAGGGAGACTGAGGGACACTGGGAGGAGAGGGTGTGGGAGGGGAGGGAGACTGAGGGCCACTGGGAGGAGAGGGTGTGGGAGGGGAGGGAGACAGAGGGACACTGGGCGGAGAGGGTGAGAGAGGAGAGGGAACCTGAGGGACACTGGGAGGAGAGGGTGTGGGAGGGGGGGGGGGAGACTGAGGGACACTGGGAGGAGAGGGTGTGAGAGGGGAGGGAGACTGAGGGACACTGGGATGAGAGGGTGTGGGAGTGGAGGGAGACTGAGGGACACTGGGAGCAGAGGGTGTGGGAGGGGGGGGGGAGTCTGAGGGACACTGGGAGGAGAGGGTGTGGGAGGGGAGGGAGATTGAGGGACACTGGGAGGAGAGGGTGTGGGAGGGGAGGGAGATTGAGGGACACTGGGAGGAGAGGGTGTGAGAGGGGATGGAGACTGAGGGACACTGGGAGGAGAGGGTGTGAGAGGGGAGGGAGACTGAGGGACACTGGGAGGAGAGGGTTTGGGAGGGGAGGGCGACTGAGGGACACTGGGAGGAGAGGGTGTGGGAGGGGAGGGAGACTGAGGGACACTGGGAGGAGAGGGTTCGGGAGGGGAGGGAGACTGAAGGACACTGGAGGGGAGAGTGAGAGAGAGTGGGGGAGACTGAGGGACACTGGAAGGAGACGGTGTGGGAGGGGAGGGAGACTGAGGGACACTGGGAGGAGAGGGTGTGGGAGGGGAGGGAGACTGAGGGACACTGGGAGGAGAGGGTGTGGGAGGGGAGGGAGACTGAGGGACACTGGGAGGAGAGGGTGTGAGAGGGGAGGGAGACTGAGGGACACTGGGAGGAGAGGGTGTTGGAGGGGAGGGAGACTGAGGGACAGTGGGAGGAGAGGGTGTGGAAGGGGAGGGAGACTGAGGGACACTGGGAGGAGTGGGTGTTGGAGGGGAGGGAGACTGAGGGACACTGGGAGGAGAGGGTGTGAGAGGGGAGGGAGACTGAGGGAAACTGGGAGGAGAGGGTGTGGGAGGGGAGGGAGACTGAGGGACACTGGGAGGAGAGGGTGTGAGAGGGGAGGGAGACTGAGGGACACTGGGAGGAGAGGGAGACTGAGGGACACTGGGAGGAGAGGGTGTGGGAGGGGAGGGAGACTGAGGGCCACTGGGAGGAGAGGGTGTGGGAGGGGAGGGAGACTGAGGGACACTGGGCGGAGAGGGTGTGAGAGGAGAGGGAACCTGAGGGACACTGGGAGGAGAGGGTGTGGGAGGGGTGGGGGGGGGGGGAGACTGAGGGACACTGGGAGGAGAGGGTGTGGGAGGGGAGGGAGACTGAGGGACACTGGGAGGAGAGGGTGTGGGAGGGGAGGGAGACTGAGGGACACTGGGAGGAGAGGGTGTTGGAGGGGAGGGAGACTGACGGACACTGGAGGGGAGAGGGTGTTGGAGGGGAGGGAGACTGAGGGACACTGGGAGGAGAGGGTGTGGGAGGGGAGGGAGACTGAGGGACACTGGGAGGAGAGGGTGTGAGAGGGGAGGGAGACTGAGGGACACTGGGAGGAGAGGGTGTGAGAGGGGAGGGAGACTGAGGGACACTGGGAGGAGAGGGTGTTGGAGGGGAGGGAGACTGAGGGACACTGGAAGGAGAGGATGTGAGAGGGGAGGGAGACTGAGGGACACTGGGAGGAGAGGGTGTGGGAGGGGAGGGAGACTGAGGGACACTGGAAGGAGAGGATGTGAGAGGGGAGGGAGACTGAGGGACACTGGGAGGAGAGGGTGTGAGAGGGGAGGGAGACTGAGGGACACTGGGAGGAGAGGGTGTTGGAGGGGAGGGAGACTGAGGGACACTGGGAGGAGAGGGTGTGGGAGGGGAGGGAGAGTGAGGGACACTGGGAGGAGAGGGTGTGGGAGGGGAGGGAGACTGAGGGACAGTGGGAGGAGAGGGTGTGAGAGGGGAGGGAGACTGAAAGACACTGGGAGGAGAGGGTGTGAGAGGGGAGGGAGACTGAGGGACACTGGGAGGAGAGGGTGTTGGAGGGGAGGGAGACTGACGGACACTGGAAGGGTGAGAGAGGGGAGGGAGACTGAGGGACACTGGGAGGAGAGGGTGTGGGATGGGAGGGAGACTGAGGGACACTGGGAGGAGAGGGTGTGGGAGGGGAGGGAGACTGAGGGACACTGGGAGGAGAGGGTGTGGGAGGGGAGGGAGACTGAGGGACAGTGGGAAGAGAGGATGTGGGAGGGGAGGGAGACTGAGGGACACTGGGAGGAGAGGGTGTGGGAGGGGAGGGAGACTGAGGGCCACTGGGAGGAGAGGGTGTGGGAGGGGAGGGAGACAGAGGGACACTGGACGGAGAGGGTGTGAGAGGAGAGGGAACCTGAGGGACACTGGGAGGAGAGGGTGTGGGAGGGGGGGGGGGGGAGACTGAGGGACACTGGGAGGAGAGGGTGTGGGAGGGGAGGGAGACTGAGAGACACTGGGAGGAGAGGGTGTGAGAGGGGAGGGAGACGGAGGGACACTGGGAGGAGAGGGTGTGGGAGGGGAGGGAGACTGAGGGACAGTGGGAAGAGAGGGTGTGAGAGGGGAGGGAGACTTAAAGACACTGGGAGGAGAGGGTGTGAGAGGGGAGGGAGACTGAGGGACACTGGGAGGAGAGGGTGTTGGAGGGGAGGGAGACTGATGGACACTGGAAGGGTGTGAGAGGGGAGGGAGACTGAGGGACACTGGGATGAGAGGGTGTGAGAGGGGATGGAGACTGAGGGACACTGGGAGGAGAGGGTGTGGGAGGGGCGGGACACTGAGGGACACTGAGAGGAGAGGGTGTGGGAGGGGAGGGAGACTGAGGGACACTGGGAGGAGACGGTGTGGGAGGGGAGAGTGTGTGAGAGTGGGGGAGACTGAGGGACACTGGAAGGAGACGGTGTGGGAGGGGAGGGAGACTGAGGGACACTGGGAGGAGAGGGTGTGAGAGGGGAGGGAGACTGAGGGACACTGGGAGGAGAGGGTGTGGGAGGGGAGGGAGACTGAGGGACACTGGGAGGAGAGCGTGTGGGAGGGGAGGGAGACTGAGGGACACTGGGAGGAGAGGGTGTGAGAGGGGAGGGAGACTGAGGGACACTGGGAGGAGAGGGTGTGGGAGGGGAGGGAGACTGAGGGACACTGGGCGGAGAGGGTGTGGGGGGGGGGGGGGAGAGACTGAGGGACACTGGGAGGAGAGGGTGTGGGAGGGGAGGGAGACTGAGGGACACTGGGAGGAGAGGGTTTGGGAGGGGAGGGAGACTGAGGGACACTGGGAGGAGAGGGTGTGGGAGGGGAGGGAGACTGAGGGACACTGGGCGGAGAGGGTGGGAGAGGAGAGGGAACCTGAGGGACACTGGGAGGAGAGGGTGTGGGAGGGGGGGGGGAGAGACTGAGGGACACTGGGAGGAGAGGGTGTTGGAGGGGAGGGAGACTGACGGACACTGGAGGGGAGAGGGTGTTGGAGGGGAGGGAGACTGAGGGACACTGGGAGGAGAGTGTGTTGGAGGGGAGGGAGACTGCGGGACACTGGAAGGAGAGGATGTGAGAGGGGAGGGAGACTGAGGGACACTGGGAGGAGAGGGTGTGGGAGGGGAGGGAGACTGAGGGACACTGGAAGGAGAGGATGTGAGAGGGGAGGGAGACTGAGGGACACTGGGAGGAGAGGGTGTGAGAGGGGAGGGAGACTGAGGGACACTGGGAGGAGAGGCTGTTGGAGGGGAGGGAGACTGAGGGACACTGGGAGGAGAGGGTGTGGGAGGGGAGGGAGAGTGAGGGACACTGGGAGGAGAGGGTGTGGGAGGGGAGGGAGACTGAGGGACACTGGGAGGAGAGGGTGTTGGAGGGGAGGGAGACTGACGGACACTGGAAGTGTGTGAGAGGGGAGGGAGACTGAGGGACACTGGGAGGAGAGGGTGTGGGAGGGGAGGGAGACTGAGGGACACTGGGAGGAGAGGTTGTGAGAGGGGAGGGAGACTGAGGGACACTGGGAGGAGAGGGTGTTGGAGGGGAGGGAGACTCAGGGACACTGGGAGGAGAGGGTGTGGGATGGGAGGGAGACTGAGGGACACTGGGAGGAGAGGGTGTGGGAGGGGAGGGAGACTGAGGGACACTGGGAGGAGAGGGTGTGGGAGGGGAGGGAGACTGAGGGACAGTGGGAGGAGAGGATGTGGGAGGGGAGGGAGAGGATGTGGGAGGGGAGGGAGACTGAGGGACACTGGGAAGAGAGGGTGTGGGAGGGGAGGGAGACTGAGGGACACTGCGAGGAGAGGTTGTGGGAGGGGAGGGAGACTGAGGGACACTGGGAGGAGAGGGTGTGGGAGGGGAGGGAGACTGAGGGCCACTGGGAGGAGAGGGTGTGGGAGGGGAGGGAGACAGAGGGACACTGGGCGGAGAGGGTGTGAGAGGAGAGGGAACCTGAGGGACACTGGGAGGAGAGGGTGTGGGGGGGGGGGGGAGACTGAGGGACACTGGGAGGAGAGGGTGTGGGAGGGGAGGGAGACTGAGAGACACTGGGAGGAGAGGGTGTGAGAGGGGAGGGAGACGGAGGGACACTGGGAGGAGAGGGTGTGGGAGGGGAGGGAGACTGAGGGACAGTGGGAGGAGAGGGTGTGAGAGGGGAGGGAGACTGAGGGACACTGGGAGGAGAGGGTGTTGGAGGGGAGGGAGACTGATGGACACTGGAAGGGTGTGAGAGGGGAGGGAGACTGAGGGACACTGGGAGGAGAGGTTGTGAGAGGGGAGGGAGACTGAGGGACACTGGGAGGAGAGGGTGTTGGAGGGGAGGGAGACTGAGGGACACTGGGAGGAGAGGGTGTGGGAGGGGAGGGAGACTGAGGGACACTGGGAGGAGAGGGTGTGGGAGGGGAGGGAGACTGAGGGACAGTGGGAGGAGAGGGTGTGAGAGGGGAGGGAGACTGAGGGACACTGGGAGGACAGGGTGTGGGAGGGGAGGGAGACTGAGGGACACTGGGAGGAGAGGGTGTGAGAGGAGAGGGAACCTGAGGGACACTGGGAGGAGAGGGTGTGGGAGGGGGGGGGGGGGGAGACTGAGGGACACTGGGAGGAGAGGGTGTGAGATGGGAGGGAGACTGAGGGACCCTGGGAGGAGAGGGTTTGGGAGGGGAGGGAGACTGAGGGACACTGGGAGGAGAGGGTGTGGGAGGGGAGGGAGACTGAGGGACACTGGGAGGAGAGGGTTCGGGAGGGGAGGGAGACTGAAGGACACTGGAGGGAAGAGGGTGTGAGAGGGGGGGGGAGACTGAGGGACACTGGAAGGAGAGGGTGTGGGAGGGGAGGGAGACTGAGGGACACTGGGAGGAGAGGGTGTTGGAGGGGAGGGAGACTGACGGACACTGGGAGGAGAGGGTGTGGGAGGGGAGGGAGACTGAGGGACACTGGGAGGAGAGGGTTCGGGAGGGGAGGGAGACTGAAGGACACTGGAGGGGAGAGTGAGAGAGAGTGGGGGAGACTGAGGGACACTGGAAGGAGACGGTGTGGGAGGGGAGGGAGACTGAGGGACACTGGGAGGAGAGGGTGTGGGAGGGGAGGGAGACTGAGGGACACTGGGAGGAGAGGGTGTGGGAGGGGAGGGAGACTGAGGGACACTGGGAGGAGAGGGTGTGAGAGGGGAGGGAGACTGAGGGACACTGGGAGGAGAGGGTGTTGGAGGGGAGGGAGACTGAGGGACAGTGGGAGGAGAGGGTGTGGAAGGGGAGGGAGACTGAGGGACACTGGGAGGAGTGGGTGTTGGAGGGGAGGGAGACTGAGGGACACTGGGAGGAGAGGGTGTGAGAGGGGAGGGAGACTGAGGGAAACTGGGAGGAGAGGGTGTGGGAGGGGAGGGAGACTGAGGGACACTGGGAGGAGAGGGTGTGAGAGGGGAGGGAGACTGAGGGACACTGGGAGGAGAGGGAGACTGAGGGACACTGGGAGGAGAGGGTGTGGGAGGGGAGGGAGACTGAGGGCCACTGGGAGGAGAGGGTGTGGGAGGGGAGGGAGACTGAGGGACACTGGGCGGAGAGGGTGTGAGAGGAGAGGGAACCTGAGGGACACTGGGAGGAGAGGGTGTGGGAGGGGTGGGGGGGGGGGAGACTGAGGGACACTGGGAGGAGAGGGTGTGGGAGGGGAGGGAGACTGAGGGACACTGGGAGGAGAGGGTGTGGGAGGGGAGGGAGACTGAGGGACACTGGGAGGAGAGGGTGTTGGAGGGGAGGGAGACTGACGGACACTGGAGGGGAGAGGGTGTTGGAGGGGAGGGAGACTGAGGGACACTGGGAGGAGAGGGTGTGGGAGGGGAGGGAGACTGAGGGACACTGGGAGGAGAGGGTGTGAGAGGGGAGGGAGACTGAGGGACACTGGGAGGAGAGGGTGTGAGAGGGGAGGGAGACTGAGGGACACTGGGAGGAGAGGGTGTTGGAGGGGAGGGAGACTGAGGGACACTGGAAGGAGAGGATGTGAGAGGGGAGGGAGACTGAGGGACACTGGGAGGAGAGGGTGTGGGAGGGGAGGGAGACTGAGGGACACTGGAAGGAGAGGATGTGAGAGGGGAGGGAGACTGAGGGACACTGGGAGGAGAGGGTGTGAGAGGGGAGGGAGACTGAGGGACACTGGGAGGAGAGGGTGTTGGAGGGGAGGGAGACTGAGGGACACTGGGAGGAGAGGGTGTGGGAGGGGAGGGAGAGTGAGGGACACTGGGAGGAGAGGGTGTGGGAGGGGAGGGAGACTGAGGGACAGTGGGAGGAGAGGGTGTGAGAGGGGAGGGAGACTGAAAGACACTGGGAGGAGAGGGTGTGAGAGGGGAGGGAGACTGAGGGACACTGGGAGGAGAGGGTGTTGGAGGGGAGGGAGACTGACGGACACTGGAAGGGTGAGAGAGGGGAGGGAGACTGAGGGACACTGGGAGGAGAGGGTGTGGGATGGGAGGGAGACTGAGGGACACTGGGAGGAGAGGGTGTGGGAGGGGAGGGAGACTGAGGGACACTGGGAGGAGAGGGTGTGGGAGGGGAGGGAGACTGAGGGACAGTGGGAAGAGAGGATGTGGGAGGGGAGGGAGACTGAGGGACACTGGGAGGAGAGGGTGTGGGAGGGGAGGGAGACTGAGGGCCACTGGGAGGAGAGGGTGTGGGAGGGGAGGGAGACAGAGGGACACTGGACGGAGAGGGTGTGAGAGGAGAGGGAACCTGAGGGACACTGGGAGGAGAGGGTGTGGGAGGGGGGGGGGGGAGACTGAGGGACACTGGGAGGAGAGGGTGTGGGAGGGGAGGGAGACTGAGAGACACTGGGAGGAGAGGGTGTGAGAGGGGAGGGAGACGGAGGGACACTGGGAGGAGAGGGTGTGGGAGGGGAGGGAGACTGAGGGACAGTGGGAAGAGAGGGTGTGAGAGGGGAGGGAGACTTAAAGACACTGGGAGGAGAGGGTGTGAGAGGGGAGGGAGACTGAGGGACACTGGGAGGAGAGGGTGTTGGAGGGGAGGGAGACTGATGGACACTGGAAGGGTGTGAGAGGGGAGGGAGACTGAGGGACACTGGGATGAGAGGGTGTGAGAGGGGATGGAGACTGAGGGACACTGGGAGGAGAGGGTGTGGGAGGGGCGGGACACTGAGGGACACTGAGAGGAGAGGGTGTGGGAGGGGAGGGAGACTGAGGGACACTGGGAGGAGACGGTGTGGGAGGGGAGAGTGTGTGAGAGTGGGGGAGACTGAGGGACACTGGAAGGAGACGGTGTGGGAGGGGAGGGAGACTGAGGGACACTGGGAGGAGAGGGTGTGAGAGGGGAGGGAGACTGAGGGACACTGGGAGGAGAGGGTGTGGGAGGGGAGGGAGACTGAGGGACACTGGGAGGAGAGCGTGTGGGAGGGGAGGGAGACTGAGGGACACTGGGAGGAGAGGGTGTGAGAGGGGAGGGAGACTGAGGGACACTGGGAGGAGAGGGTGTGGGAGGGGAGGGAGACTGAGGGACACTGGGCGGAGAGGGTGTGGGGGGGGGGGGGAGAGACTGAGGGACACTGGGAGGAGAGGGTGTGGGAGGGGAGGGAGACTGAGGGACACTGGGAGGAGAGGGTTTGGGAGGGGAGGGAGACTGAGGGACACTGGGAGGAGAGGGTGTGGGAGGGGAGGGAGACTGAGGGACACTGGGCGGAGAGGGTGGGAGAGGAGAGGGAACCTGAGGGACACTGGGAGGAGAGGGTGTGGGAGGGGGGGGGGGAGAGACTGAGGGACACTGGGAGGAGAGGGTGTTGGAGGGGAGGGAGACTGACGGACACTGGAGGGGAGAGGGTGTTGGAGGGGAGGGAGACTGAGGGACACTGGGAGGAGAGTGTGTTGGAGGGGAGGGAGACTGCGGGACACTGGAAGGAGAGGATGTGAGAGGGGAGGGAGACTGAGGGACACTGGGAGGAGAGGGTGTGGGAGGGGAGGGAGACTGAGGGACACTGGAAGGAGAGGATGTGAGAGGGGAGGGAGACTGAGGGACACTGGGAGGAGAGGGTGTGAGAGGGGAGGGAGACTGAGGGACACTGGGAGGAGAGGCTGTTGGAGGGGAGGGAGACTGAGGGACACTGGGAGGAGAGGGTGTGGGAGGGGAGGGAGAGTGAGGGACACTGGGAGGAGAGGGTGTGGGAGGGGAGGGAGACTGAGGGACACTGGGAGGAGAGGGTGTTGGAGGGGAGGGAGACTGACGGACACTGGAAGTGTGTGAGAGGGGAGGGAGACTGAGGGACACTGGGAGGAGAGGGTGTGGGAGGGGAGGGAGACTGAGGGACACTGGGAGGAGAGGTTGTGAGAGGGGAGGGAGACTGAGGGACACTGGGAGGAGAGGGTGTTGGAGGGGAGGGAGACTCAGGGACACTGGGAGGAGAGGGTGTGGGATGGGAGGGAGACTGAGGGACACTGGGAGGAGAGGGTGTGGGAGGGGAGGGAGACTGAGGGACACTGGGAGGAGAGGGTGTGGGAGGGGAGGGAGACTGAGGGACAGTGGGAGGAGAGGATGTGGGAGGGGAGGGAGAGGATGTGGGAGGGGAGGGAGACTGAGGGACACTGGGAAGAGAGGGTGTGGGAGGGGAGGGAGACTGAGGGACACTGCGAGGAGAGGTTGTGGGAGGGGAGGGAGACTGAGGGACACTGGGAGGAGAGGGTGTGGGAGGGGAGGGAGACTGAGGGCCACTGGGAGGAGAGGGTGTGGGAGGGGAGGGAGACAGAGGGACACTGGGCGGAGAGGGTGTGAGAGGAGAGGGAACCTGAGGGACACTGGGAGGAGAGGGTGTGGGGGGGGGGGGGAGACTGAGGGACACTGGGAGGAGAGGGTGTGGGAGGGGAGGGAGACTGAGAGACACTGGGAGGAGAGGGTGTGAGAGGGGAGGGAGACGGAGGGACACTGGGAGGAGAGGGTGTGGGAGGGGAGGGAGACTGAGGGACAGTGGGAGGAGAGGGTGTGAGAGGGGAGGGAGACTGAGGGACACTGGGAGGAGAGGGTGTTGGAGGGGAGGGAGACTGATGGACACTGGAAGGGTGTGAGAGGGGAGGGAGACTGAGGGACACTGGGAGGAGAGGTTGTGAGAGGGGAGGGAGACTGAGGGACACTGGGAGGAGAGGGTGTTGGAGGGGAGGGAGACTGAGGGACACTGGGAGGAGAGGGTGTGGGAGGGGAGGGAGACTGAGGGACACTGGGAGGAGAGGGTGTGGGAGGGGAGGGAGACTGAGGGACAGTGGGAGGAGAGGGTGTGAGAGGGGAGGGAGACTGAGGGACACTGGGAGGACAGGGTGTGGGAGGGGAGGGAGACTGAGGGACACTGGGAGGAGAGGGTGTGAGAGGAGAGGGAACCTGAGGGACACTGGGAGGAGAGGGTGTGGGAGGGGGGGGGGGGGAGACTGAGGGACACTGGGAGGAGAGGGTGTGAGATGGGAGGGAGACTGAGGGACCCTGGGAGGAGAGGGTTTGGGAGGGGAGGGAGACTGAGGGACACTGGGAGGAGAGGGTGTGGGAGGGGAGGGAGACTGAGGGACACTGGGAGGAGAGGGTTCGGGAGGGGAGGGAGACTGAAGGACACTGGAGGGAAGAGGGTGTGAGAGGGGGGGGGAGACTGAGGGACACTGGAAGGAGAGGGTGTGGGAGGGGAGGGAGACTGAGGGACACTGGGAGGAGAGGGTGTTGGAGGGGAGGGAGACTGACGGACACTGGAAGGAGAGGGTCTGAGAGGGGAGGGAGACTGAGGGACACTGGGAGGAGAGGGTGAGGGAGGGGAGGGAGACTGAGGGACACTGGGAGGAGAGGGTGTGAGAGGGGAGGGAGACTGAGGGACACTGGGAGGAGAGGGTGTGAGAGGGGAGGGAGACTGAGGGACACTGGTAGGAGAGGGTGTTGGAGGGGTGGGAGACTGAGGGACACTGGAAGGAGAGGATGTGAGAGGGGAGGGAGACTGAGGGACACTGGGAGGAGAGAGTGTGGGAGGGGAGGGAGACTGAGGGACACTGGGAGGAGAGTGTTCGGGAGGGGAGGTAGACTCAAAGACACTGGAGGGGAGAGGATGTGAGAGGGGGGGAGACTGAGGGACACTGGGAGGAGGGTGTGGGAGGGGAGGGAGACTGAGGGACACTGGGAGGAGAGGGTGTGAGAGGAGAGGGAGCCTGAGGGACACTGGGAGGAGAGGGTGTGAGATGGGAGGGAGACTGAGGGACCCTGGGAGGAGAGGGTTTGGGAGGGGAGGGAGACTGAGGGACACTGGGAGGAGAGGCTGTGGGAGGGGAGGGAGACTGAGGGACACTGGGAGGAGAGGGTTCGGGAGGGGAGGGAGACTGAAGGACACTGGAGGGAAGAGGGTGTGAGAGGGGGGGGAGACTGAGGGACACTGGAAGGAGAGGGTGTGGGAGGGGAGGGAGACTGAGGGACACTGGGAGGAGAGGGTGTTGGAGGGGAGGGAGACTGACGGACACTGGAAGGAGAGGGTCTGAGAGGGGAGGGAGACTGAGGGACACTGGGAGGAGAGGGTGAGGGAGGGGAGGGAGACTGAGGGACACTGGGAGGAGAGGGTGTGAGAGGGGAGGGAGACTGAGGGACACTGGGAGGAGAGGGTGTGAGAGGGGAGGGAGACTGAGGGACACTGGTAGGAGAGGGTGTTGGAGGGGTGGGAGACTGAGGGACACTGGAAGGAGAGGATGTGAGAGGGGAGGGAGACTGAGGGACACTGGGAGGAGAGAGTGTGGGAGGGGAGGGAGACTGAGGGACACTGGGAGGAGAGTGTTCGGGAGGGGAGGTAGACTCAAAGACACTGGAGGGGAGAGGATGTGAGAGGGGGGGAGACTGAGGGACACTGGGAGGAGGGTGTGGGAGGGGAGGGAGACTGAGGGACACTGGGAGGAGAGGGTGTTGGAGGGGAGGGAGGCGGAGGGACACTGGAAGGAGAGGATGTGAGAGGGGAGGGAGACTGAGGGACACTGGGAGGAGAGGGTGTGGGAGGAGAGGGTGTGGGAGGGGAGGGAGACTGAGGGACACTGGAAGGAGAGGATGTGAGAGGGGAGGGAGAGTGAGGGACACTGGGAGGAGAGGGTGTGGGAGGGGAGGGAGACTGAGGGACACTGGGAGGAGAGGGTGTGGGAGGGGAGGGAGGCTGTGGGACACTGGGAGGAGAGAGTGTGGGAGGGGAGGGAGACTGAGGGACAGTGGGAGGAGAGGGTGTGGGAGGGGAGGGAGACTGAGGGACACTGGGAGGAGAGGGTGTGAGAGGAGAGGGAACCTGAGGGACACTGGGAGGAGAGGGTGTGGGAGGGGGGGGGAGACTGAGGGACACTGGGAGGAGAGGGTGTGAGAGGAGAGGGAACCTGAGGGACACTGGGAGGAGAGGGTGTGGGAGGGGGGGGGGAGACTGAGAGACACTGGGAGGAGAGGGTGTTGGAGGGGAGGGAGACTGAGGGACACTGGGAGGAGAGGGTGTGGGAGGGGAGGGAGAGTGAGGGACACTGGGAGGAGAGGGTGTGGGAGGGGAGGGAGACTGAGGGACAGTGGGAGGAGAGGGTGTGAGAGGGGAGGGAGACTGAAAGACACTGGGAGGAGAGGGTGTGAGAGGGGAGGGAGACTGAGGGACACTGGGAGGAGAGGGTGTTGGAGGGGAGGGAGACTGACGGACACTGGAAGGGTGAGAGAGGGGAGGGAGACTGAGGGACACTGGGAGGAGAGGGTGTGGGATGGGAGGGAGACTGAGGGACACTGGGAGGAGAGGGTGTGGGAGGGGAGGGAGACTGAGGGACACTGGGAGGAGAGGGTGTGGGAGGGGAGGGAGACTGAGGGACAGTGGGAAGAGAGGATGTGGGAGGGGAGGGAGACTGAGGGACACTGGGAGGAGAGGGTGTGGGAGGGGAGGGAGACTGAGGGCCACTGGGAGGAGAGGGTGTGGGAGGGGAGGGAGACAGAGGGATACTGGACGGAGAGGGTGTGAGAGGAGAGGGAACCTGAGGGACACTGGGAGGAGAGGGTGTGGGAGGGGGGGGGGGAGACTGAGGGACACTGGGAGGAGAGGGTGTGGGAGGGGAGGGAGACTGAGAGACACTGGGAGGAGAGGGTGTGAGAGGGGAGGGAGACGGAGGGACACTGGGAGGAGAGGGTGTGGGAGGGGAGGGAGACTGAGGGACAGTGGGAAGAGAGGGTGTGAGAGGGGAGGGAGACTTAAAGACACTGGGAGGAGAGGGTGTGAGAGGGGAGGGAGACTGAGGGACACTGGGAGGAGAGGGTGTTGGAGGGGAGGGAGACTGATGGACACTGGAAGGGTGTGACAGGGGAGGGAGACTGAGGGACACTGGGATGAGAGGGTGTGAGAGGGGATGGAGACTGAGGGACACTGGGAGGAGAGGGTGTGGGAGGGGCGGGACACTGAGGGACACTGAGAGGAGAGGGTGTGGGAGGGGAGGGAGACTGAGGGACACTGGGAGGAGACGGTGTGGGAGGGGAGAGTGTGTGAGAGTGGGGGAGACTGAGGGACACTGGAAGGAGACGGTGTGGGAGGGGAGGGAGACTGAGGGACACTGGGAGGAGAGGGTGTGAGAGGGGAGGGAGACTGAGGGACACTGGGAGGAGAGGGTGTGGGAGGGGAGGGAGACTGAGGGACACTGGGAGGAGAGCGTGTGGGAGGGGAGGGAGACTGAGGGACACTGGGAGGAGAGGGTGTGAGAGGGGAGGGAGACTGAGGGACAATGGAAGGAGAGGGTTTGGGAGGGGAGGGAAACTGAGGGACACTGGGAGGAGAGGGTGTGGGAGGGGAGGGAGACTGAGGGACACTGGGAGGAGAGGGTGTGGGAGGGGAGGGAGACTGAGGGACACTGGGCGGAGAGGGTGTGGGGGGGGGGGGAGAGACTGAGGGACACTGGGAGGAGAGGGTGTGGGAGGGGAGGGAGACTGAGGGACACTGGGAGGAGAGGGTTTGGGAGGGGAGGGAGACTGAGGGACACTGGGAGGAGAGGGTGTGGGAGGGGAGGGAGACTGAGGGACACTGGGCGGAGAGGGTGTGAGAGGAGAGGGAACCTGAGGGACACTGGGAGGGGAGGGGGGGGGGGGAGAGACTGAGGGACACTGGGAGGAGAGGGTGTTGGAGGGGAGGGAGACTGACGGACACTGGAGGGGAGAGGGTGTTGGAGGGGAGGGAGACTGAGGGACACTGGGAGGAGAGTGTGTTGGAGGGGAGGGAGACTGCGGGACACTGGAAGGAGAGGATGTGAGAGGGGAGGGAGACTGAGGGACACTGGGAGGAGAGAGTGTGGGAGGGGAGGGAGACTGAGGGACACTGGGAGGAGAGTGTTCGGGAGGGGAGGTAGACTCAAAGACACTGGAGGGGAGAGGATGTGAGAGGGGGGGAGACTGAGGGACACTGGGAGGAGGGTGTGGGAGGGGAGGGAGACTGAGGGACACTGGGAGGAGAGGGTGTTGGAGGGGAGGGAGGCGGAGGGACACTGGAAGGAGAGGATGTGAGAGGGGAGGGAGACTGAGGGACACTGGGAGGAGAGGGTGTGGGAGGAGAGGGTGTGGGAGGGGAGGGAGACTGAGGGACACTGGAAGGAGAGGATGTGAGAGGGGAGGGAGAGTGAGGGACACTGGGAGGAGAGGGTGTGGGAGGGGAGGGAGACTGAGGGACACTGGGAGGAGAGGGTGTGGGAGGGGAGGGAGGCTGTGGGACACTGGGAGGAGAGAGTGTGGGAGGGGAGGGAGACTGAGGGACAGTGGGAGGAGAGGGTGTGGGAGGGGAGGGAGACTGAGGGACACTGGGAGGAGAGGGTGTGAGAGGAGAGGGAACCTGAGGGACACTGGGAGGAGAGGGTGTGGGAGGGGGGGGGGAGACTGAGGGACACTGGGAGGAGAGGGTGTGAGAGGAGAGGGAACCTGAGGGACACTGGGAGGAGAGGGTGTGGGAGGGGGGGGGGAGACTGAGGGACACTGGGAGGAGAGGGTGTTGGAGGGGAGGGAGACTGAGGGACACTGGGAGGAGAGGGTGTGGGAGGGGAGGGAGAGTGAGGGACACTGGGAGGAGAGGGTGTGGGAGGGGAGGGAGACTGAGGGACAGTGGGAGGAGAGGGTGTGAGAGGGGAGGGAGACTGAAAGACACTGGGAGGAGAGGGTGTGAGAGGGGAGGGAGACTGAGGGACACTGGGAGGAGAGGGTGTTGGAGGGGAGGGAGACTGACGGACACTGGAAGGGTGAGAGAGGGGAGGGAGACTGAGGGACACTGGGAGGAGAGGGTGTGGGATGGGAGGGAGACTGAGGGACACTGGGAGGAGAGGGTGTGGGAGGGGAGGGAGACTGAGGGACACTGGGAGGAGAGGGTGTGGGAGGGGAGGGAGACTGAGGGACAGTGGGAAGAGAGGATGTGGGAGGGGAGGGAGACTGAGGGACACTGGGAGGAGAGGGTGTGGGAGGGGAGGGAGACTGAGGGCCACTGGGAGGAGAGGGTGTGGGAGGGGAGGGAGACAGAGGGACACTGGACGGAGAGGGTGTGAGAGGAGAGGGAACCTGAGGGACACTGGGAGGAGAGGGTGTGGGAGGGGGGGGGGGAGACTGAGGGACACTGGGAGGAGAGGGTGTGGGAGGGGAGGGAGACTGAGAGACACTGGGAGGAGAGGGTGTGAGAGGGGAGGGAGACGGAGGGACACTGGGAGGAGAGGGTGTGGGAGGGGAGGGAGACTGAGGGACAGTGGGAAGAGAGGGTGTGAGAGGGGAGGAAGACTTAAAGACACTGGGAGGAGAGGGTGTGAGAGGGGAGGGAGACTGAGGGACACTGGGAGGAGAGGGTGTTGGAGGGGAGGGAGACTGATGGACACTGGAAGGGTGTGAGAGGGGAGGGAGACTGAGGGACACTGGGATGAGAGGGTGTGAGAGGGGATGGAGACTGAGGGACACTGGGAGGAGAGGGTGTGGGAGGGGCGGGACACTGAGGGACACTGAGAGGAGAGGGTGTGGGAGGGGAGGGAGACTGAGGGACACTGGGAGGAGACGGTGTGGGAGGGGAGAGTGTGTGAGAGTGGGGGAGACTGAGGGACACTGGAAGGAGACGGTGTGGGAGGGGAGGGAGACTGAGGGACACTGGGAGGAGAGGGTGTGAGAGGGGAGGGAGACTGAGGGACACTGGGAGGAGAGGGTGTGGGAGGGGAGGGAGACTGAGGGACACTGGGAGGAGAGCGTGTGGGAGGGGAGGGAGACTGAGGGACACTGGGAGGAGAGGGTGTGAGAGGGGAGGGAGACTGAGGGACAATGGAAGGAGAGGGTTTGGGAGGGGAGGGAAACTGAGGGACACTGGGAGGAGAGGGTGTGGGAGGGGAGGGAGACTGAGGGACACTGGGAGGAGAGGGTGTGGGAGGGGAGGGAGACTGAGGGACACTGGGCGGAGAGGGTGTGGGGGGGGGGGGGGGGGGGAGAGACTGAGGGACACTGGGAGGAGAGGGTGTGGGAGGGGAGGGAGACTGAGGGACACTGGGAGGAGAGGGTTTGGGAGGGGAGGGAGACTGAGGGACACTGGGAGGAGAGGGTGTGGGAGGGGAGGGAGACTGAGGGACACTGGGCGGAGAGGGTGTGAGAGGAGAGGGAACCTGAGGGACACTGGGAGGAGAGGGTGTGGGAGGGGGGGGGGGGAGAGACTGAGGGACACTGGGAGGAGAGGGTGTTGGAGGGGAGGGAGACTGACGGACACTGGAGGGGAGAGGGTGTTGGAGGGGAGGGAGACTGAGGGACACTGGGAGGAGAGTGTGTTGGAGGGGAGGGAGACTGCGGGACACTGGAAGGAGAGGATGTGAGAGGGGAGGGAGACTGAGGGACACTGGGAGGAGAGGGTGTGGGAGGGGAGGGAGACTGAGGGACACTGGAAGGAGAGGATGTGAGAGGGGAGGGAGACTGAGGGACACTGGGAGGAGAGGGTGTGAGAGGAGAGGGAACCTGAGGGACACTGGGAGGAGAGGGTGTGGGAGGGGGGGGGGGGGGAGACTGAGGGACACTGGGAGGAGAGGGTGTGAGATGGGAGGGAGACTGAGGGACCCTGGGAGGAGAGGGTTTGGGAGGGGAGGGAGACTGAGGGACACTGGGAGGAGAGGGTGTGGGAGGGGAGGGAGACTGAGGGACACTGGGAGGAGAGGGTTCGGGAGGGGAGGGAGACTGAAGGACACTGGAGGGAAGAGGGTGTGAGAGGGGGGGGGAGACTGAGGGACACTGGAAGGAGAGGGTGTGGGAGGGGAGGGAGACTGAGGGACACTGGGAGGAGAGGGTGTTGGAGGGGAGGGAGACTGACGGACACTGGAAGGAGAGGGTCTGAGAGGGGAGGGAGACTGAGGGACACTGGGAGGAGAGGGTGAGGGAGGGGAGGGAGACTGAGGGACACTGGGAGGAGAGGGTGTGAGAGGGGAGGGAGACTGAGGGACACTGGGAGGAGAGGGTGTGAGAGGGGAGGGAGACTGAGGGACACTGGTAGGAGAGGGTGTTGGAGGGGTGGGAGACTGAGGGACACTGGAAGGAGAGGATGTGAGAGGGGAGGGAGACTGAGGGACACTGGGAGGAGAGAGTGTGGGAGGGGAGGGAGACTGAGGGACACTGGGAGGAGAGTGTTCGGGAGGGGAGGTAGACTCAAAGACACTGGAGGGGAGAGGATGTGAGAGGGGGGGAGACTGAGGGACACTGGGAGGAGGGTGTGGGAGGGGAGGGAGACTGAGGGACACTGGGAGGAGAGGGTGTGAGAGGAGAGGGAGCCTGAGGGACACTGGGAGGAGAGGGTGTGAGATGGGAGGGAGACTGAGGGACCCTGGGAGGAGAGGGTTTGGGAGGGGAGGGAGACTGAGGGACACTGGGAGGAGAGGCTGTGGGAGGGGAGGGAGACTGAGGGACACTGGGAGGAGAGGGTTCGGGAGGGGAGGGAGACTGAAGGACACTGGAGGGAAGAGGGTGTGAGAGGGGGGGGAGACTGAGGGACACTGGAAGGAGAGGGTGTGGGAGGGGAGGGAGACTGAGGGACACTGGGAGGAGAGGGTGTTGGAGGGGAGGGAGACTGACGGACACTGGAAGGAGAGGGTCTGAGAGGGGAGGGAGACTGAGGGACACTGGGAGGAGAGGGTGAGGGAGGGGAGGGAGACTGAGGGACACTGGGAGGAGAGGGTGTGAGAGGGGAGGGAGACTGAGGGACACTGGGAGGAGAGGGTGTGAGAGGGGAGGGAGACTGAGGGACACTGGTAGGAGAGGGTGTTGGAGGGGTGGGAGACTGAGGGACACTGGAAGGAGAGGATGTGAGAGGGGAGGGAGACTGAGGGACACTGGGAGGAGAGAGTGTGGGAGGGGAGGGAGACTGAGGGACACTGGGAGGAGAGTGTTCGGGAGGGGAGGTAGACTCAAAGACACTGGAGGGGAGAGGATGTGAGAGGGGGGGAGACTGAGGGACACTGGGAGGAGGGTGTGGGAGGGGAGGGAGACTGAGGGACACTGGGAGGAGAGGGTGTTGGAGGGGAGGGAGGCGGAGGGACACTGGAAGGAGAGGATGTGAGAGGGGAGGGAGACTGAGGGACACTGGGAGGAGAGGGTGTGGGAGGAGAGGGTGTGGGAGGGGAGGGAGACTGAGGGACACTGGAAGGAGAGGATGTGAGAGGGGAGGGAGAGTGAGGGACACTGGGAGGAGAGGGTGTGGGAGGGGAGGGAGACTGAGGGACACTGGGAGGAGAGGGTGTGGGAGGGGAGGGAGGCTGTGGGACACTGGGAGGAGAGAGTGTGGGAGGGGAGGGAGACTGAGGGACAGTGGGAGGAGAGGGTGTGGGAGGGGAGGGAGACTGAGGGACACTGGGAGGAGAGGGTGTGAGAGGAGAGGGAACCTGAGGGACACTGGGAGGAGAGGGTGTGGGAGGGGGGGGGAGACTGAGGGACACTGGGAGGAGAGGGTGTGAGAGGAGAGGGAACCTGAGGGACACTGGGAGGAGAGGGTGTGGGAGGGGGGGGGGAGACTGAGAGACACTGGGAGGAGAGGGTGTTGGAGGGGAGGGAGACTGAGGGACACTGGGAGGAGAGGGTGTGGGAGGGGAGGGAGAGTGAGGGACACTGGGAGGAGAGGGTGTGGGAGGGGAGGGAGACTGAGGGACAGTGGGAGGAGAGGGTGTGAGAGGGGAGGGAGACTGAAAGACACTGGGAGGAGAGGGTGTGAGAGGGGAGGGAGACTGAGGGACACTGGGAGGAGAGGGTGTTGGAGGGGAGGGAGACTGACGGACACTGGAAGGGTGAGAGAGGGGAGGGAGACTGAGGGACACTGGGAGGAGAGGGTGTGGGATGGGAGGGAGACTGAGGGACACTGGGAGGAGAGGGTGTGGGAGGGGAGGGAGACTGAGGGACACTGGGAGGAGAGGGTGTGGGAGGGGAGGGAGACTGAGGGACAGTGGGAAGAGAGGATGTGGGAGGGGAGGGAGACTGAGGGACACTGGGAGGAGAGGGTGTGGGAGGGGAGGGAGACTGAGGGCCACTGGGAGGAGAGGGTGTGGGAGGGGAGGGAGACAGAGGGATACTGGACGGAGAGGGTGTGAGAGGAGAGGGAACCTGAGGGACACTGGGAGGAGAGGGTGTGGGAGGGGGGGGGGGGAGACTGAGGGACACTGGGAGGAGAGGGTGTGGGAGGGGAGGGAGACTGAGAGACACTGGGAGGAGAGGGTGTGAGAGGGGAGGGAGACGGAGGGACACTGGGAGGAGAGGGTGTGGGAGGGGAGGGAGACTGAGGGACAGTGGGAAGAGAGGGTGTGAGAGGGGAGGGAGACTTAAAGACACTGGGAGGAGAGGGTGTGAGAGGGGAGGGAGACTGAGGGACACTGGGAGGAGAGGGTGTTGGAGGGGAGGGAGACTGATGGACACTGGAAGGGTGTGACAGGGGAGGGAGACTGAGGGACACTGGGATGAGAGGGTGTGAGAGGGGATGGAGACTGAGGGACACTGGGAGGAGAGGGTGTGGGAGGGGCGGGACACTGAGGGACACTGAGAGGAGAGGGTGTGGGAGGGGAGGGAGACTGAGGGACACTGGGAGGAGACGGTGTGGGAGGGGAGAGTGTGTGAGAGTGGGGGAGACTGAGGGACACTGGAAGGAGACGGTGTGGGAGGGGAGGGAGACTGAGGGACACTGGGAGGAGAGGGTGTGAGAGGGGAGGGAGACTGAGGGACACTGGGAGGAGAGGGTGTGGGAGGGGAGGGAGACTGAGGGACACTGGGAGGAGAGCGTGTGGGAGGGGAGGGAGACTGAGGGACACTGGGAGGAGAGGGTGTGAGAGGGGAGGGAGACTGAGGGACAATGGAAGGAGAGGGTTTGGGAGGGGAGGGAAACTGAGGGACACTGGGAGGAGAGGGTGTGGGAGGGGAGGGAGACTGAGGGACACTGGGAGGAGAGGGTGTGGGAGGGGAGGGAGACTGAGGGACACTGGGCGGAGAGGGTGTGGGGGGGGGGGGAGAGACTGAGGGACACTGGGAGGAGAGGGTGTGGGAGGGGAGGGAGACTGAGGGACACTGGGAGGAGAGGGTTTGGGAGGGGAGGGAGACTGAGGGACACTGGGAGGAGAGGGTGTGGGAGGGGAGGGAGACTGAGGGACACTGGGCGGAGAGGGTGTGAGAGGAGAGGGAACCTGAGGGACACTGGGAGGAGAGGGTGTGGGAGGGGGGGGGGAGAGACTGAGGGACACTGGGAGGAGAGGGTGTTGGAGGGGAGGGAGACTGACGGACACTGGAGGGGAGAGGGTGTTGGAGGGGAGGGAGACTGAGGGACACTGGGAGGAGAGTGTGTTGGAGGGGAGGGAGACTGCGGGACACTGGAAGGAGAGGATGTGAGAGGGGAGGGAGACTGAGGGACACTGGGAGGAGAGAGTGTGGGAGGGGAGGGAGACTGAGGGACACTGGGAGGAGAGTGTTCGGGAGGGGAGGTAGACTCAAAGACACTGGAGGGGAGAGGATGTGAGAGGGGGGGAGACTGAGGGACACTGGGAGGAGGGTGTGGGAGGGGAGGGAGACTGAGGGACACTGGGAGGAGAGGGTGTTGGAGGGGAGGGAGGCGGAGGGACACTGGAAGGAGAGGATGTGAGAGGGGAGGGAGACTGAGGGACACTGGGAGGAGAGGGTGTGGGAGGAGAGGGTGTGGGAGGGGAGGGAGACTGAGGGACACTGGAAGGAGAGGATGTGAGAGGGGAGGGAGAGTGAGGGACACTGGGAGGAGAGGGTGTGGGAGGGGAGGGAGACTGAGGGACACTGGGAGGAGAGGGTGTGGGAGGGGAGGGAGGCTGTGGGACACTGGGAGGAGAGAGTGTGGGAGGGGAGGGAGACTGAGGGACAGTGGGAGGAGAGGGTGTGGGAGGGGAGGGAGACTGAGGGACACTGGGAGGAGAGGGTGTGAGAGGAGAGGGAACCTGAGGGACACTGGGAGGAGAGGGTGTGGGAGGGGGGGGGGAGACTGAGGGACACTGGGAGGAGAGGGTGTGAGAGGAGAGGGAACCTGAGGGACACTGGGAGGAGAGGGTGTGGGAGGGGGGGGGGAGACTGAGGGACACTGGGAGGAGAGGGTGTTGGAGGGGAGGGAGACTGAGGGACACTGGGAGGAGAGGGTGTGGGAGGGGAGGGAGAGTGAGGGACACTGGGAGGAGAGGGTGTGGGAGGGGAGGGAGACTGAGGGACAGTGGGAGGAGAGGGTGTGAGAGGGGAGGGAGACTGAAAGACACTGGGAGGAGAGGGTGTGAGAGGGGAGGGAGACTGAGGGACACTGGGAGGAGAGGGTGTTGGAGGGGAGGGAGACTGACGGACACTGGAAGGGTGAGAGAGGGGAGGGAGACTGAGGGACACTGGGAGGAGAGGGTGTGGGATGGGAGGGAGACTGAGGGACACTGGGAGGAGAGGGTGTGGGAGGGGAGGGAGACTGAGGGACACTGGGAGGAGAGGGTGTGGGAGGGGAGGGAGACTGAGGGACAGTGGGAAGAGAGGATGTGGGAGGGGAGGGAGACTGAGGGACACTGGGAGGAGAGGGTGTGGGAGGGGAGGGAGACTGAGGGCCACTGGGAGGAGAGGGTGTGGGAGGGGAGGGAGACAGAGGGACACTGGACGGAGAGGGTGTGAGAGGAGAGGGAACCTGAGGGACACTGGGAGGAGAGGGTGTGGGAGGGGGGGGGGAGACTGAGGGACACTGGGAGGAGAGGGTGTGGGAGGGGAGGGAGACTGAGAGACACTGGGAGGAGAGGGTGTGAGAGGGGAGGGAGACGGAGGGACACTGGGAGGAGAGGGTGTGGGAGGGGAGGGAGACTGAGGGACAGTGGGAAGAGAGGGTGTGAGAGGGGAGGAAGACTTAAAGACACTGGGAGGAGAGGGTGTGAGAGGGGAGGGAGACTGAGGGACACTGGGAGGAGAGGGTGTTGGAGGGGAGGGAGACTGATGGACACTGGAAGGGTGTGAGAGGGGAGGGAGACTGAGGGACACTGGGATGAGAGGGTGTGAGAGGGGATGGAGACTGAGGGACACTGGGAGGAGAGGGTGTGGGAGGGGCGGGACACTGAGGGACACTGAGAGGAGAGGGTGTGGGAGGGGAGGGAGACTGAGGGACACTGGGAGGAGACGGTGTGGGAGGGGAGAGTGTGTGAGAGTGGGGGAGACTGAGGGACACTGGAAGGAGACGGTGTGGGAGGGGAGGGAGACTGAGGGACACTGGGAGGAGAGGGTGTGAGAGGGGAGGGAGACTGAGGGACACTGGGAGGAGAGGGTGTGGGAGGGGAGGGAGACTGAGGGACACTGGGAGGAGAGCGTGTGGGAGGGGAGGGAGACTGAGGGACACTGGGAGGAGAGGGTGTGAGAGGGGAGGGAGACTGAGGGACAATGGAAGGAGAGGGTTTGGGAGGGGAGGGAAACTGAGGGACACTGGGAGGAGAGGGTGTGGGAGGGGAGGGAGACTGAGGGACACTGGGAGGAGAGGGTGTGGGAGGGGAGGGAGACTGAGGGACACTGGGCGGAGAGGGTGTGGGGGGGGGGGGGGGGAGAGACTGAGGGACACTGGGAGGAGAGGGTGTGGGAGGGGAGGGAGACTGAGGGACACTGGGAGGAGAGGGTTTGGGAGGGGAGGGAGACTGAGGGACACTGGGAGGAGAGGGTGTGGGAGGGGAGGGAGACTGAGGGACACTGGGCGGAGAGGGTGTGAGAGGAGAGGGAACCTGAGGGACACTGGGAGGAGAGGGTGTGGGAGGGGGGGGGGGGGAGAGACTGAGGGACACTGGGAGGAGAGGGTGTTGGAGGGGAGGGAGACTGACGGACACTGGAGGGGAGAGGGTGTTGGAGGGGAGGGAGACTGAGGGACACTGGGAGGAGAGTGTGTTGGAGGGGAGGGAGACTGCGGGACACTGGAAGGAGAGGATGTGAGAGGGGAGGGAGACTGAGGGACACTGGGAGGAGAGGGTGTGGGAGGGGAGGGAGACTGAGGGACACTGGAAGGAGAGGATGTGAGAGGGGAGGGAGACTGAGGGACACTGGGAGGAGAGGGTGTGAGAGGGGAGGGAGAC